>NW_026304377.1:0-1193 GCF_001194135.2 Octopus bimaculoides | reverse complement strand
TACATATATATATATATATATATATATATGTATATATATATATTTCATTTTTTCATTTTATCTAGTTTCAGCTCATGATCTGTGAGCATGCTGGGGCACCGCCATTTGGTGTTACTACACAATTTTACTTCATGAATTTTACTTCACGAATTGACATTTGGTGCATGAGAGTGTTTGATGCAGCTGCTCTCATCTGCACCTCCTGCCGTGAAGTTGGTTCATCTGGGACACCCGACAGGAAGAGGTCCAGCCTCATCTTGAAGACACCTACATCCACCACATGCAGGTCTCTCAGTTCCTTCTGGAGGATATTGAAAAGCTGTGGACCTCTGAAGCCCAGGCTATTGCAGTATCTTGTCCTACATCTTGATGGCAAATTTGGAGTCCTTGGCACTATGCAATGGCATCCAGTTCTTTTATTTTTGTAACTTTCGATGCCAAAGTTTGGGACAATTCCTTCGAGGATCTTCCAGATGTATATTATGGCATATCTTTCTCGTCTACGCTCTAAGGAATAGTCTTAATCACTTGAGTCTTTCCCAATAGCTTATATGCTGCATAGAGGCCATCTTCTTCATGTAGCTTCATTAGATTGCCTCAAGTTCTGAGATTAATTTGACACTGATAAGTGACCGTAGCTGAGAGCAATAGTCAAAGTGGCTTAGAACAAGTGTCCCCCAGAGCACCATCATGGTTTTCTGATCTCTTGTTCTAAAAGTCCTAAGAATCCATCCAGTCAGTCGCCTGCATTTCATTGACAATTTAGCAACATGAACATGAAAGGATGCATTATTACTCATGTAAATGCCCAGGTCTCGCACTGTCTCCACTTCTGGAATTGCAGTCCCTCTAGGTCCAGTGTATTTAATGGGTACTGCATTTAGTTTTGCATGCTGATAACACAAGGCTTGAAACATTTCAGTCCACTTGTATATTTCATCCAGCTCACATTGCAGGTGCATAGTGTCTTCAGGGTTCTGTATTACCTGTGAGACTTTTGTATCATCTGCATAACTTGTGACCTTGGCTCTCTGTGTGGCTGAGGGCATGTCTGAGAGGGCCATTATGAACAGTAGTGGTCCAAAAACAGTGCCTTGCGGAACACCGCTCACTATTTGCGTGTCATTGGAGGTGGCCCACAAATATATATTTATATATATACTAGCAGAAATACCCGGCTTTGCCCGGGTTAA
>NW_026304376.1:0-746 GCF_001194135.2 Octopus bimaculoides | reverse complement strand
CACACACACACAAACACACACACACACACACTCACACACACAAACACACAAACCCAAACACACACACACACACACATACACGCACACACGCACATGCACACGCGCTCACACAGATCACACATACACACATATATAATCGGTCATGTGTTTGTATCACAGGGATATTTGCTTCTGTCTCTAAATAACTTAAAATGGCATACATGCTTCAGAACATTCCGGGAAATATATAAAATTAAAAATTTACGAGCTTCATCTTCCCACATTATAGCATTTCACTTAGGTGAAAAAGCTGATTAATCCAAACAATACAAAACCATGAGAAAATGTTGTATAATACTGATTTACAATGGATCATATAAGATTGCTCAATAGCTAATAAGATGTATACATTTAAAAAAAAAATCTCTTGATGCAGAAAAAACTCATGAAATGATTTTTCCCTGGTTTAGAGTCAAAAGCTTTGAGCGTATCAAGCATTCTACTTTGACTTAATTTCGTGAATGCTATTTCGAAATATCTTGATGTCAAACATTTTTTTATGAAATCAATGATAAACGCTAAGGATTTACTTTTCAAAATCAGAAATTTATTTTATATTCTATCACGAAAATTGTGTAGTTAACAGAAGTGGAAAATTCAAACGAGGAAAGAAAATACTCTCTTTATAATATATGAATTACGGATACGCGTGTGCGCGAGCGTATGCCTCCCCACCATGTATAAATATATGTATGTATGTATATATA
>NW_026304375.1:0-435 GCF_001194135.2 Octopus bimaculoides | reverse complement strand
CGCCAAGCCGTTAAGGGAACTGAGAACAGTGAAGAAGTCAACAATGAAAACTATTTCAATACAAATATCTGGATGTATAAGAGGAGCAAAATAGCAAAATAGCTGATGCAAATTTGCTCTGTTATTAATATATTATGTGTTGATATCTCGGCTAATTATCTCAGATAATTACTGGTATAATTACTTACATACAACCCCAACAACATCACCAATTCCCTCCTCACTCTTCCTCGCTCTCAGGTTACAGGCCAAACGTGGAGAGTTACACTCTACACTCCTCACCATACACAAATGAATTTATCTATCATCATATAAACTTGCCCATTAGCATCGATCTTAACCAGCTTCCTCGAATTCGGGATTTAAACCGAGTTATCAGGTGCTTTACTAATTTATCCATCTATCCATCATTGGTTTTTTTTTTTTTTTTTTTTT
>NW_026304374.1:0-1081 GCF_001194135.2 Octopus bimaculoides | reverse complement strand
CTTGGGCATATGCTATGGTTTGTTGTGATGCTGTAAATTTTATTGAATTGAAACTGTTTTACGTAGTATGTGTACGGTGCCTACTAGTGCTATTTACATGTTATATATGTATGTTATATATGCTTTTTATTCCTGGTGTTATTGTCATATATCTGTGTAAATATTTTTTATCATACCTAATACGCCTACTATGATAAGAATTGTTTCTGCTTTAAGACTCCACATTCTAATTAACTCGATTTACAGATCAATGTATTTTGAAAGTTTCTCCGTTTCTCTTAAAGAAACATTGTCATGTGTAGGTATTAGAAACCATATCTTTCTTGGTGATCTCTGACAACTATATCTATCCTAGTCGCATTAATTTCTGTATCTGTGTGTATTAGCATATCTCAGAGAATGGTTGCTTTCTCATTTTCTGTCAGCTTTTCTGGCGTGTACTTATACAATCCTTTTTTCTGTTTTATTATTATTATTATTATTATTATTATTATTATTATTATTATTATTATTATTATTATTATTATTATTATTATTATTATTATTATTATTATTATTATTATTATTGCGTGAAAGAGCAGTGCATGCCATCAAAGTGTACTGGGGTAAAATATACGAAAATCAGTATACCCATTTTGACTACCCGTCTAAGGGTACACCAGACACATGCTTCACAGCCATATGTACACTACATGATTATCTCATATCAAGATTAACAGCGAATGACCTTGTAGGTGAAGCCCAGGTTGAATTTTCTTCAGGTCGAGTAGCCCATCCAACTCCAAAGATCCCTGAAGAAGGTTCGTTTAAGGATATTGAACTAAACATCCATGTTTCCAGACGTGAATTATCCAAACCACAAATAATTCCTCTCAGCACGTGTCCATGTTATTCCCCAACTACTTCTGTTTGTGATCTAAGATGCACATATTGTCAGCCACTAAACGACATGCTCAACTCGTTAAGATCAAACAACTGACAAGCAAATCCGTAGTATTGAGCAGAATATTTGCTGTAGCCTATCTTTTACACATAATTATTATTATCATTATCATTATTATTATTATTATTATTATTATTA
>NW_026304373.1:0-495 GCF_001194135.2 Octopus bimaculoides | reverse complement strand
CCACCACCACCACCACCATCATCATCATTACAACAACAACAACAACAATGATCACATTGACAGCAATTAACAGCTACACCGATTACAAGAGATTAACAATAAATTACCAAAAACGCATAAGATCAGACTCACAAATTGGAGATGAACACAGCTTCTTTTCCTCCACTTTTCGCTTTGCATTGTCGAACTCTGATTCCTTTTTCATCTAAACGAAATAATGGGAAAGAAAAGAGAGGAACAGTGAATAAATTAAATACAGAAATAAACAGGTAAATATATATGAGGTTGCTATGATAATGATGATGATGACGATGCTTGCTTTGCCCCTTTCACACGTGATCTTCCTAGTTCGTACACTACAGTAACTGAGGTTTGTCTGAGGAGAATTGAGGCCCGCGAGGTGTGGTGGTTGCAGCACTGAGTGTCCCCTGACCATTCTCCACGAATCTCTATCTATCTATCTGTCTATCTATCTATCTATCTATCTATCTATCT
>NW_026304372.1:0-268 GCF_001194135.2 Octopus bimaculoides | reverse complement strand
AGACACCGCCAACAGAACAATTCTTTTCCACTCAATGTCTACTGAAATGTGCCGAGATTTCTCTAAGCAGCCAATCAGAATTCTTCACTTACAACAAAGTCAGCCATGTTTGTAAGAATTACTCCCCGAAAAATATTATGACAGTCGTCAGAACAAACGACAGCAACGAAGGCTCCGTGTATTGTCAACATTTTTCTGGTCTTGCTATCCATCTTCTCCATTTCTTTCTTTTGCCGTTTTATAATTCCCGCTCCATACCAGAGTGATG
>NW_026304371.1:0-321 GCF_001194135.2 Octopus bimaculoides | reverse complement strand
TTGTATAGGGTTCATGGAGTCCTGTGGCTAGGTTGCAGTTTGCATCTAAGTAGTTAATAGGGGTGTGTTCCTTTTCAATAGAAATAGATAGACCAAATCTTTTAAAGAATTTGTGTAGTTTTTTCTTGATAAGCTCAAATTTTGTCTTTATTACCATTACCGATGTATCAATTTATTTTTCACATTCTGACCAATGTATCAATTTATTTTTCACATTCTGACTGATGTATCAATTTATTTTTCACATTCTGAAGATATTTACTAAAACTACTAAATTGAAACGATCGTAAATGCTACCTTCTTCTTTGTTAATTAATTAAA
>NW_026304370.1:0-255 GCF_001194135.2 Octopus bimaculoides | reverse complement strand
TTCCGCTAGGTTCCTCACAGGCAAAGAACACAGGTACAAGATTTTCTGGAACTCAGACGGGGTCGGGGGCGTGGGTATGCTTCTTGCAGAGAAATGGGTGGATAAGGTAATCGAGGTAGATAGAATATCCGATAGAATACTTAAGGTTAGATTAGTCCTTCACCATCGGTTAGCAACCATTATCTCGGCCTATGCCCCTCAGCTCGGGCTACCTGATGGACAGAAAGACCGATTTTATGACACCCTCCTGCAGAC
>NW_026304369.1:4136-4882 GCF_001194135.2 Octopus bimaculoides | reverse complement strand
TGATAAAAGTTTTATAACTCGAAATATTAATATTTTAGTTAAAGCAGTAATCTTTGTCGTTTTTTATATATATATATTTTGCTGAAGTTTTTCGTCCTCCGCCCTTTATTTCTACTTACATTGTGGCGTACATTCATAAATATAAGGTTATGTATATATATATATATATATATATATATATATATTTACACACACTCACATACACATACACACAAATGTCCACACATGACTGTTCAGAACAGCACACAATACATAATCACATATACACACATACACACACGCGCGCATACATACGCATGCACACATAAACATATAACACAAATATACACCTTCTCACGCATACCCATACACACACACACATATATATATATATACAAATGCACATATACACACATTTACACACATGCACAAAGATAGACATATATACACACGTGTGTGTTATGTGTGTATGCGTGTGTTGTATGTATGTGCGTGTGTTGTATGTATGTGTGTGCGTGTGTTGTATGTGTGTGTGCGTGTGTTGTATGTGTGTGTGCGCGTGTTGTATGTGTGTGTGCGCGTGTTGTATGTGTATGTGCGTGTGTTGTATGTGTGTGTTAAATCAATATGTCCGTTCATCTCTTATTATTATTATTATTATTATTATAGTATTTGAACAGCAAATTGACGCTGACCACTGACATATGTCCACAACAGTTATTGTTAGCTTGTCTGTCTGTTTGTCGCCCACTCCCTCCCTCCCTCCC
>NW_026304369.1:1015-3433 GCF_001194135.2 Octopus bimaculoides | reverse complement strand
TGTGTTCAGATATGTGTGTGTGTGTATATATATATATATATATATATATATTTGAACATATACATACACACCTACACACATATATGCATACACACATGTATGTATACACGTGTATATACACACATTCATATATACATAGACCTATGAACACACACACATACACACACGGTTGTATACACATGGATTTACACGCACTCATGCATACACACACATAAACACACATACACATACATACACACATACACATACGTACACACACACACACACACACATACATATATATGTATATAGACATATACACTCATAGATACATATATACACATAATACATACATTCACACACACACACATACATATATATACGTACACGCACACATAGCTATATACCCTCCCCTCTAGACACCTACACACACCCTCCCTATACACTTACACACACCCACCCACAGTGAAATACAAACATAAATTAGTAATTCTCCGACGGTGGTGACAATAAAGACGATCTATCTCTGACAACAAAATATGCCAACCCCTACTGCCTTTCTGCTGCTGAAAGGAGGGACGAAACAGGAGCCACTGTACTAATAATATGCCCCCCCCCCCACTGACATTTAATATTCTTCTGAACGTGTAAACAACGCCTTGACTAACTCCCGCCGCCCGTGGCCGCCACCACTCTCTGCCCTTCGTAACCCGTCGGTACCCCGCCGTCGCTTCTGTCATTTCTACCTACGCCGTCGTCATCATCATCATCGTCATCATCATCATTGACATCTTCGTCGTCGTCTTCATAATCATCATCATCGTCATCATCATCATCGTCATCGCCATCACAGTCGTCATCCTCGCCCCCGCCTTATAATAATACTCTTTTACTCTTTTACTTGTTTCAGTCATCTGACTGCGGCCATGCTGGAGCACCGCCTTTTAGTCGAGCAAATCGACCCCCAGGGACTTATTCTTTGTAAGCCTAGCACTTATTCTATCGGTCTCTTTTTTGCCGAACCGCTAAGTTACGGAGACGTAAACACAACAGCATCGGTTGTCAAGCGATGTTGGGGGGGAAAAACACAGACACACAAACATACACACACACACACACATATATATATATATATACATATATACGATGGGCTTCTTTCAGTTTCCGTCTACCAAATCCACTCACAAGGCTTTGGTCGGCCCGAGGCTATAGTAGAAGACACTTGCCCAAGGTGCCACGCAGTGGGACTGAACCCAGAACCATGTGGTTGGTAAGCAAGCTACTTACCACACAGCCACTCAATAAAAATAAGTTTTATTTTGGTGATGCTTGGCCTTACAAATCCTCTGTCATTCAGCTTAGCAGCCGCTGGTTAATTTGTAATCGGCATTGGAAGGCTAAGGGCTTCGTTGAGGCATCTGAGAGGAGCAAGTTGTTGCCACGTTGAAGGTATCATGCTGAAGAGGGTTAGAAAACGAAAGTAACGCTTTAAGTACTGGTTTTACTACGCATGTGCACTTGAAGGGCTTCCGGGAAGGCAAGTACCTTGCGCATGCGTAGATTGTACTTCTTTAATGGCGGCCACAATTTCGCGCCACTACAAATCTATTTAGACGTCCATTACATTGGACAGATGCCGTGTTGCCAGAAGAAAAATTTCTGTCGTAACAAGGAACACGTTTTTGTATAATTTTATTCATGTCTAATGCGCTCTCATTACCCCAAAAAATTTCGTTTTACCCCACTTGCGGTAATTTATCTCGGTTCGCCGACTCCTGCACTAGGCTATGCGTCTAACCATTTTTGTCACAGTTACCCAGCTTTTCGCAAATTCACTGAGAGAGAGAGAGAGACCTCTTCCATCTTCATCCTCACTTTCCTTTCTTGGTGGAACCTCTACGAAGTCGATGAGGGCTTAACTGGGGAGGAAGGTGTCTTTCTTCTATTCTTTCAGCCTCGTCCACCGCACAACCTCTTTCGCCATTGCCATTAGACAGAGGCACAACACCAGGCCTTGGTTTGTTAAAGGTGAGCAGCGGGGCGATCCGCCACCGCTATCATGACAGAGTGACGCCGTTTGTCCACCTATCCACCGCTCCAGGGGGACATCAAATAGTTTGAACGAAGTAACAAGCAACAAAAAAATTATCACTCTGTGTTGACATCCCTTAATAAAAATTTATATATATCTGTCCGTGTGTATGTATATACATTTATGTGTGTGTGTATATGCATTTATGTGTGTGTGTGTGTGTGTGTGTGTGTGTGTCTATATATATATATATGTTAACCGGACGTACACATTCAAGTATATATGCATGCGCATGTATATATGTATATATATATATAATTATATATATATATATGTAGACATATATATCCACACAAAAATATATGGGTATACATACGTGTATATATATATATATATATATATGTATA
>NW_026304369.1:0-634 GCF_001194135.2 Octopus bimaculoides | reverse complement strand
ATATATATATATATATATATATATATATATACACACATATATATGTGTGTATATATATATGTATATATATATATGTATGTGTGTGTTAGAAAAAATATATGTATAATAATATGAGAATACACACGAATATACACGTATGTACACATATCAAAACAAATATATTATGTATATAGATATTTGCATATCAATTAAAATAGATATGTATGTATATATACATATGTGTGTATACACACACATATGTACACACTCACGCACACACACATACACACACAAACTATATGTATATATAATGTACGAAAACGCACACACAAGTACATATATAAGCGACACATGGGGTGTGTACTTGGTGCTTCGAGTACATGATACCCTTATGTGTGCTTCGTACCCTCCCCATGAGGCTATTGTCCCTGAAATGCCTGGTTGCATCGATATGAAGGGGTCATGAGAGGTGAACCAGTTTCACAAGAACTGCCCCCTATTTGCTTTTCAAATAGCTGCAGAGATCTCCAAATATTGTTGTTGTTGTTTTTTTATAGAATATATTCTATTTTATTTTATTCTTTATTTATTCATTCCCATAATTCTTTGCTATCCTTTTAAATTGCTTTACGATTGTGTGTGTATTTATATATAT
>NW_026304368.1:0-316 GCF_001194135.2 Octopus bimaculoides | reverse complement strand
AGAAGGTAGTGAGTTTGATTCCTGAACCGCTAAATTACGAGGTGTAAGCAAACCATCATCGGTTGTCAAGCAGCGGTGGGGGAACAGACACAAACACAAAGACACACACACATAAATACACACACACATACACACATATGTATATACACGACAGGCTTCTTTCAGTTTCCGTCTACTAAATCTACTCACAAGGCTTTTGGTCGGCCCAAAGCTATAGTAGAAGACACATGCCCAATGTGCCACACAGTGGGACCAAACCTGGAAGCATGTGGTTAGGATGTAAGCTTCTTACCACACAGATAAGATAAACAGCTAC
>NW_026304367.1:0-245 GCF_001194135.2 Octopus bimaculoides | reverse complement strand
AAAAACACCGTAAAACCTCATTACACTTCCCCGTGTGTATATGTGTGTGTCTGTGTGCGTGCGTGTGTGTCTGTGTATGTTGTGTGTGTTTGCGTGTGTCTGTATGTGTATGCGTGTGTGTGTGTGTGTATGCGCAAAGACAAATTTTAATTGTTACTTGTATCTCTGTTGGGTCAGCACATTTTCCTCGTATATCATGTGACTTACCATTTACAAAATATTTCTATATATCTACACACCAACAG
>NW_026304366.1:0-361 GCF_001194135.2 Octopus bimaculoides | reverse complement strand
ATACACACAAAGCTACATAAGTTTTCTAGCTAGCAGAACCTTGAAAGTAGTAATCACTCAATGGAGGGTACTTCACAAGCCACTATATACAGTAGAACCTTATAGTACAAGTACATTATTGTACGAGTAATTTGCTGTATAAGCTGAGGTTCATGTGAATTTTTGTCTTGAAATACAAGCAGAAATCCACAGTATGAGCGAGTTTCATACAAGTGATCACTAGTCTGCGCTGAGCTCACGCACGGCTCTCCCAACAAGAGCTGTCTCCACTCGCTCAGTTCACATGTTTATCTTGTTGGATATTTCCCAGTGTTTTTGTTTAGTTTTGTGCATGCTTTGCTATTTTATAATAATTAGTTGT
>NW_026304365.1:0-553 GCF_001194135.2 Octopus bimaculoides | reverse complement strand
TATATATATATATATATATCAAGTTATGAATTAAAATATGAAAAGGCGAGTGAATAGATAAAGTGTTGCACGATGGATGTTCGAAATCGAAGCCAACATGAAAATGTAAATTAAGAAATGGTAGATTTTTAGAAATAGATATTAACCTATTACAGTATATATGCCAAACAATTGCTCATAATAGGCTGTAACGATTTCGAACTTCAGCACCCGACCACCACAGATTTAACATGATTACAGTCCATTAAATCTACCCTAGTATTTGGATGGTATTTTATGTTTTCAAACTCCCGGAAAGATTAAAGAGTAAATTTGACCGCAGTGGGTTTCTAACTGAGTAACTAAAGTACTCTAAGGAAATACACCACAAAGGCATTTGTCCGACGCACTGACGATTCTGCCAATCTACTGCCTTATTATAATAATACCACATGAATGAATATCAGTAGTAAGTTAATTTGCGAAATATTAGAAACACTAGCGATGCCAAATTATCAGGAAAAATATTCAGTGAATAATAATAATAATAATAATAATAATAATAATAATAATA
>NW_026304364.1:3428-4406 GCF_001194135.2 Octopus bimaculoides | reverse complement strand
ACACAACCATGCAGAATTTACAATTAAAAGCAAGATGCAGGGGAGCAGAAAGCGGGACAAAAATATTGCAAGCTTCTCTCTGCCTCTCTCTACTTGCGAACATTTTGAGTAATTTTTCTCCATCTCACGCGTTTTCATTTGGTTCGTTGCCTCTTTGCATCCGACAATTCCTTCATCATAGACATCCCTCTCTCTTTCTCTCTCTCACACACACACACACACACACTCACATTTCTTCATAGAACCTCTCTCTCACACATATACACACATACACACTCACGCATTCATATATGCATGCACATATATGCGCTCACATGCGCTCGAACACACACATACACACATGCATTTACGTACACTTATGCAAACACACTTGTAAGCTATATGCACACACACGCACTCACACATATGCACACACACACACACATAGACACACATATGCACACACTCGCACTGATACACACACACACACGCATATACATACACACGCACTTACAAACACCACACATCTACGCATATGCGCTCGCACTCATAGAAATACACGTATACACACACATTCATACACACCGGCACATACATATGAACACACACTCACACATATGTACACACACACACACACACACATGCTCCATCATAGACCTCTGTCTTAAAGACACACACACACACACACAGACACGCATGCTCTATTATAAACCTGTGTTACACACACACACGCACACGCATGCATGTGTGCATTCATATAAAAATACTCACACAAACGCACATCCACAGACACACACACCTACACACACACACACACGCACACGCACACGCACGCACGCACTCGTTGCGCCACCGTCCTCTCTTTTCTTTACCGCTGCCTTGTTCTTATTATATATTCATTCACTCATCCTCCATTGTTGGTTTCGTTTTTGTTGCTCTTCTTCTCCTCTGGCTTCTCTTATTGCTTTTTCTTCTTCATCTATTTTCTTCGTTTCAATT
>NW_026304364.1:0-1362 GCF_001194135.2 Octopus bimaculoides | reverse complement strand
ATCAGAGGAACGGCGAAGCATAACTGGCCCGGGGCTAAACATTCCCATCGACACCCCCACCCCAACCCTCCAACTTCCCCATCCCCACCGATAACAACAACAAAACTCTGACGTCAGCGTCTCAAATATACGCTAAGCGGAATTTAAGAAGTTTATTTTTGAGACTTGAGAATTGACTGATAGAGAGGTTTCGTAAACAAGTAAATATAGACTCTGCGTTTAAGTATATATATGTGTGTGGGTGGGTTTATGTATGTGTATATGTGTGTGTATGTATATATATATATATATATATATATAGATGTGTGTGTATATATATATATGTATATATAGATATGAGTATATGTGGGTGATTATGTAGTATCTGTACATATATAATATGTATGTATGTGTAGATGTGTGTGTGTGTGTGTATATATATATATATATATATATATATATGTATGCATATGTATGTATTTGTGTATATATTTGTACATGTGCAAATATATGTGCGCATACATATGCATACATCCTATATATATATATATATATAATTGTCTTTCGGTTTCCGTCAACCAACTCCACTTACATGGTTCTGGTTGGCCTGAGGATACAGTCGAAGACACTTGCCCAAGGTTCCACGCAGTCGGACTGAACCCTGAACCATGTGGTTGGGAAACATGCTTCTTACCATACAACCACGCCTGCTCCAATATATATAAAGGTGGCAAGATGGCAGATACTGGTGTTGTTGATGATGATGATGATGATGATGGCGGCGTACTGGCAGAATCATGATCGCGCCGGGCGAAATGCTTAGCGGTATTTCGTCTGCCGTTACGTTCTGAGTTCAAATTCCACCCCGAAAGGATGAAAGGCAAAGTCGATGTGTGTGTGTGAGAATATACGGAACTACTATGATATAAAACATCGTTCATTTGTCTGAAGAAACTATTCCAGATCTCTTGTTGCACCATGCCTCCCCATCAGAGTCTCTTCCCTAAATCTTGACTAACTGAGGTCGCGGCAATTGGCAAAACCCCTCCCTGTCTCGGTTGCTGCCCTTGAATAACCCTCTGCAAAACGTGGACAACGGCTTTTTAGATTTGGAACGGAAAGCAAAACCTTTGTCTCCGATGTTAAAAACCATTTCGAAAAACAATATTCCGAGGAGACAGTTTGTCTACGCTTCTGTTTAATTTGGCACGAAATCCACTGGAATTATCTTTTGTTTTCCACAAAATGCTAAAATTTATGTTCAGGATATTTGAGAGTGCGTAGCTTCGTCGTATATGTCTTCTGGGGTCGTGATCTCAAGGTCGCTACTTCGGTTTCTATACCGGTACGCTGTGTCTTTTTTTTTTTTTTTTTTTTTTTTTT
>NW_026304363.1:0-203 GCF_001194135.2 Octopus bimaculoides | reverse complement strand
AGACTTTTGTGTCATCTGCATAGCTAGCAAAGGTGGCTATCTGAGCAGCCAAGGACATGTCTGGAGGGCCACTATGAATAGCACTGCCCTGTGGAATACCACTTGCTATTTGTGTTTCCTTAGAGGTGACTCTGTTGGCCACCATTGCCTGACATCTATCTACTAGAAAGTTGTGCAGCCATTCTCCAAATTTTATATATATA
>NW_026304362.1:941-1351 GCF_001194135.2 Octopus bimaculoides | reverse complement strand
TGTCTAATTGACGGTGATTGCTCTTCGCACATTTGATTCGCAATTTGTGTAATTACTCTGGTACGTTTAATGTCCTTTTGTTTACTTGATTCATCCATTTGTATTCACTCACTCAATGACTTAAATTCAGAATTATAGCAAGTACTTAAAACAGCCTTAGAAATTCGGAAGAAGCCCAAGACCATCACGATTTCGCGTCATTATTGATAAGATTCATCGTTTCAGTGCAGATATGAACATGAATTGTAAAGGAGTAGATAAATAAGACAATAAACTTTATCAATTCCCCCCTGATTACGTTCGTAGTACAAGATTTAATGGTTTTACTCGTTGCCAATAACATAGCTGTGCTTTCGGAAAACAACAGGTAGTAGTAGTAGTAGTAGTAGTAGTAGTAGTAGTAGTAGTAG
>NW_026304362.1:708-931 GCF_001194135.2 Octopus bimaculoides | reverse complement strand
AGTAGTAGTAGTAGTAGTAGTAGTAGTAGTAGTAGTAGTAGTGGCGGCATAGTAGTAGTAATGATGGTGGTGGTGGTGAAGGTAGCATTAGTAGTAGTGGTGGTAGTGATGGATATAGTAGTAGTAGTAGTAGCAGTAGTAATAGTGGTGGTGTTGTTGGTGGTGGATGT
This sequence comes from Octopus bimaculoides, assembly GCF_001194135.2. Lineage (NCBI taxonomy): Eukaryota > Metazoa > Mollusca > Cephalopoda > Octopoda > Octopodidae > Octopus > Octopus bimaculoides. The sequence goes on along the minus strand of NW_026304362.1, from coordinate 761 downwards.
AGAAGTAGTAGTAGTCGTAGCAGTATTAGCAGCAGCAATAGTAGTAGTAGTAA
>NW_026304362.1:0-346 GCF_001194135.2 Octopus bimaculoides | reverse complement strand
GTGTGTGTGTGTGTCTAACGGATCTTGCTACAGACAAATGGTGCAACTCTGATGCTATTGCTGCTGTTGTTCGAGAAAACAGAGTTATTTCATTCAGTGCTGCTGCTGGTGCAGTTATTGTAGCTGCTGTCGTTGCCGGTGCTGCTGTTAGCATCATTACCAGCCGCTGTGCTAATAACAATCTCTTATGTGGTAAACATTATATTGTCTACAACACCCTGGGAATAATATTTATCGGAAATAATAACATGCTACGCAAATACAACTGGCTTGGAATACGAGCGGATAGATTATGAATATATATATATATATACATATATATATATGCATATTTATATATTTCTGT
>NW_026304361.1:0-715 GCF_001194135.2 Octopus bimaculoides | reverse complement strand
TAGGAAAGTTAGGTGTATATCTAAAGATATATAACCCACTCTCCTAAAATCTAATTTTCACTAATTGTGACTGAGCGTGTAGAGCAGCACCTACACTGCTTGAAATAAGAGTTTTAAAAAGCCTTAGAGACACAAGGAAACACATGGTAGTACATAACTTTGTCTAAGTGTGTAGATGCAGGCATGATATCTTAGGCAAGTATCTTTACCATTGCTTTTTTGCTCGCATCAATGTTGCTAGGTTGTGTTGTTGTGACAGCTGCTGATTGATTTGCAGGAGCTGCATGTAATGATTCAACAACACCAAACAAACATTTAAACATGATTTATTAATGTCACACAAGTCATATGAGGTTGTTCATGAATTACAAAATATCCACATAGAGCTAACAAGATGAAAGAAATATAATGCAACATGGAAAATAGCTGAATATCAACATTTACTACTAGAGCTGGATTAACCCTTTAGCATTCAGTATTTATTGCCATTGTTTTGAATTAATTATATATTATCTTCTAGCTTCAAGATTTCAACGGTGTATTAATATGTTTTTAGAATGACATTGTAGGGTAGGTGTGAGAGTTTGGGTCTCATCAATTTTAACATAAAACAAGTGGAATATATGAGCCAGATATGATTGGTTTAAATGCTAAAGTGTTAAACAAGGAATATGTAGTGAAACTACCTCCCGCCATTAGATACAAACTACTATCG
>NW_026304360.1:0-362 GCF_001194135.2 Octopus bimaculoides | reverse complement strand
TAAGCAAGCTACTTACCACACAGCCACTCCTGCGCCTCATGTATATAGTTTATAAGCAACTATTCCTATTCTGTGTGAAGCCCTATAAAATTTCTGAACATTAATATCCCAATTTATATACAACCCAAACGTCCATATGATGTCAATAAAATAAAACTGTTAAGTTTCCATCTACTGACCTTTCTCTCTCTTTGTTACCCTCTTATCTATCACCCACTCCATCACAATTGTACCGTGCTCACTGTGTAATGAAGCATGCTATAAGATCTGTCTGTAATCAATTCTCACAACCATTACCCATTTTTATTGCCAGCCATCACTCTCTCTCTCTCTCTCTCTCTCTCTCTCTCTCTCTCTCTCTC
>NW_026304359.1:0-243 GCF_001194135.2 Octopus bimaculoides | reverse complement strand
CATAGCTATACTTCTACGCCTATTACCTAATCAAATAAACAGATTCGCATGTACATATACATGTATACATACGCAAACACACGCATGCACATACATACATACATACAAATGCATATACATATACATCTATATATATATATATATATATATATATATATATATATGTGTATATATAAAAGAAAACTAACTCAATTCTTTTTATATATACATACATACACACACCCATATACATACATCCACATA
>NW_026304358.1:0-207 GCF_001194135.2 Octopus bimaculoides | reverse complement strand
TATTATTATTATTATTATTATTATTATTATTATTATTGTTCAGATCACTGGCATATGGCATAGTGGTTAAGAGTGTGGGCTACTAACCCCAACATTCCGAGTTCGACTCCAAGCAGTGACCTGAGCAATAACAATAATAATAATAATAGTAATAATAATAATAATAACAATAGCATTGAAAAATACTTTAGGAGTGAGAACCCAGGT
>NW_026304357.1:0-550 GCF_001194135.2 Octopus bimaculoides | reverse complement strand
CGCGCGCGTGTATGTGTGTGCAATGGAAGTGTTATGGTGAACATTCAACGCTGAAAAGAAAAATCAAACAGCGTTTCAACTGTGTGAGTATGTGTGTACATATATGTTCATGTACAAGAGAAGTCTGTGAATGTTTGTGTGTTTGAACCAGTGTCCGTTCAGTGACAAACGATGATCGATGTTACATAACAAGAGACAACTACTAGATAACATTGACAGATGTATTAATTTGATTTGCCATCCATATTTCTATATGGACGGCACAGTGTCAGCTGGTGGGTATATATTAAGTATATAGTTTATATCCAGTTAAATGATGAAAAGAAAAAGGAGAGTAAGATGTTAATAGTTATTTATTATTAACTAATTGGTCATTTTTACTTCTTACAGCCGTTTCAATTAATACTCAATAATTTAATTATGATTAATACTCAATAATCTAATTACAAATTTGTAATTAAATTATTGAGTATTAATTGAAACGGCTGTAAGAGGTAAAGATGACCAATTTGTTACTAATAAATAATTAACTACCTACTCTCCATTTTCT
>NW_026304356.1:134-299 GCF_001194135.2 Octopus bimaculoides | reverse complement strand
AATAAATTCATATATGCATATTTATATACACACCTACGTAAAAACCCACATTCACATATACATACATACACACACACACACACATATATATCCATATATCAATATATACACATGCATATATATACATATGTATATATATGTATATATGTATATATATATATATAC
>NW_026304356.1:0-124 GCF_001194135.2 Octopus bimaculoides | reverse complement strand
TATATATATATATATACATATATATGCATATACATACACACACACACATACACATATATACACATCCATACCCATATATACATATAAATACAAACATACACACACATACACATACACATATATA
>NW_026304355.1:0-319 GCF_001194135.2 Octopus bimaculoides | reverse complement strand
CTATCTATCTATCTATCTATCTATCTATCTATCTATTCATCTATCTATATTTCTATGTGTTTGTATGTCATTGTGTTTGCATTTGTACCCTGCCCTCCGCTCGACAACCAGTGTATATTTTATTATGTCCGCGTAACTTAGCCAGCAGTTTGGCAAATAGAGATAGATAGAATAAATATGGTTTGAAGCTATAAGTTTAGTAAACTATCCTCACCAAGTAAATTATTTATATAGTGCATCATAAAATTGAGTTATGCTATAGAATGAAAACTACTCATAGAAATAAAAGAAAATTTCTATATTGAACAACACTATCAAA
>NW_026304354.1:0-221 GCF_001194135.2 Octopus bimaculoides | reverse complement strand
TATATATATATATATATATGTATGTATATATATATATATATGTATATTTGGTGTGTGAGAGATTGATGCAGCTGCCCTCATCTGCACCTCCTACCATGAAGTTGGTTCATCTGGAACACTTGACAGGAAGAGGTCCAGCTTTATTTTGAAGACACCTTCATCCACCCCATGAAGTCTCTCAGGTCCTTCGGGAGGATATTGAAGAGCTGTGGACCTCTGAA
>NW_026304353.1:0-467 GCF_001194135.2 Octopus bimaculoides | reverse complement strand
TGTGTGTGTGTGTGTGTGTGTGTGTGTGTGTGTGTGTGTGTATGATGTTCTGTCATTGAAGTCAAATGCCCAGCAGATGTGAACATTCCCTCCTAAATCAATGAGTTGGCTAATATTTATGGTCAATTGCTTCACACCTGCGGTTTAACTTTCTTGGTTATTCAGTGATTACTTGTGTTCCCGGCTATGCTATTAAATGTTTGACAATGTTGAGAAGCTAAGATTTTCAGGCAAAGTATACGCAAACACATACCTTGCAAATCCAATCAGTAAGCAGAGCAATTGAAATACGCAAGAATTTTCATAAGTCCAACAAATGAAGCCTATCACTATTACTGTCTATATCCCAATGAAGGCTCATTATCTGTTTGTCATGAACCAGCTCCTTCTATATAGGAAGAATTCAAGCACAATTTAAAATAGAAACAAACATACAGTTACATAAACTGACCTATGCAGTCATACAT
>NW_026304352.1:0-519 GCF_001194135.2 Octopus bimaculoides | reverse complement strand
GCGAGGGAGTTGATTTGTTCGTCTAAAATTCTTGAAGATGGTGCCTCAGCGTGGCTGCAGTCTAATTACTGAAACAAGTCAGAGCTAAAAGATAAGAGTGTTCATATCGCATAACAGTTAGCATCGTAATACTTTGCCCAACACCAACTCTCTGCTGAGACATTGCGTACTCTCGGATTAGACATCTTATCTGAACTAGGACTGCACTGCTAATGAACTACATTGCACTTGCCTAATATTTTTTTTCCAGGAGAGGACAATGAAGTTATATTTCACTACCGTTCTGCTCGTGATATCAACAACTGTCGAATTTGTGTTGCTGGACTGTTAACTGTCTTTCGTTTAACAGCAGAGGACGCGCCAGTTTATAAATAATCCACGTTTCTATGTATGATATTATTCATGTAGTTATAAAAATAATTAAAAAAATATATAGTACTGTTTTTACTTCGCGGATTTTCAACCATCGCGATAGTGGAAGGATTACTGTATATATATATATATATATATATATATATA
>NW_026304351.1:0-398 GCF_001194135.2 Octopus bimaculoides | reverse complement strand
AGAGAGAGAGAGAGAGAGAGAAAGAGAATTGGTGACACGAAACAGTCCGACACAGCGAGATATGCTCTATTCTACCTCCAATCATCTGCTCGTTAACTGTATCAAATTGCTGAAATTTGTAACGGGGCGTTATTTTTATTGGACTTACTTTCGTTATCTCTTGTCTTGAGAGATTATAAAGATTATAAAGAATGAGCTTTCGTTGACTAATTTCATGGCAAACTAAGATCTTCAACTCTTTCTATTACTCACGTGATAAAATAGAATTTTAGTTTATTTTTCCCTCCACCATATTTTAGATTTACAACGTGTGTAGTGGCGGGTATGTGTATGTGCGTGTGTATGTATGTATGTATGTATGTATGTGTGTGTATATCTGTGAGTGTTTTGTGTCTGTG
>NW_026304350.1:0-361 GCF_001194135.2 Octopus bimaculoides | reverse complement strand
ATGTATGTATGTATGTATGTATGTATGCATGTATTCTTTTTTGTTAGTTAAGAAAGGATTCCCAGAAACAATGGACTCAATTGCATCTTCACAATCTCCACATCATCTGTAATTCCTGTTTCTGTTCTAATTCATTATATTTTATTTTGAAAGCAATTTGTGTACGTTGTTATCACGTATGTCTTGGTCACAGCTTTAAATGTAGCATTTCTCGATCTTTATTCCGTGTTATGAGATATTGTCACTGTATATTTTACTTTTCATCGTCGTTGCATGATATGTTATTTTAGAATATTTCTAATATTTTTTCACAATTTCTGTAGGTATTTCTCAATTCTTCTTAAAGCTATACCATATCTTA
>NW_026304349.1:0-242 GCF_001194135.2 Octopus bimaculoides | reverse complement strand
CATCATCATCATCATCATCATAATCATCATCATCATCATTATCATCATCAGTCGCACAGTAACGACGTCGCACAGTAACCAATATCATGATTGAAGGTATTGTTGATTGAAGATATTGTGTTTACTGAAGGTTTGTACTATCTGTCTAATCACAAATACCTCCTACAGACAGTATTTTACGCAATATACGCGCAGTTCCAAGTAATGCAAATTTTTGCAATACACCTAGATAGTAGGGTATT
>NW_026304348.1:0-531 GCF_001194135.2 Octopus bimaculoides | reverse complement strand
AAGGGTTTATAGGACTGCAAAAGAAGTGCTCAAATATAAAATGAGACGAAGATAAATAAAGAAGCATTGGTTATAGAACGAACATTAATTTTGGGTCAATGACTTTATATACAACCCCACCCCTCAATCATTTAATCATACATAAAAATCACCATGGTTCCCAAACACATAAGAAATAATACATATACTTAAAATCACAGAAGGTAAAAATATATATCCTAATAAAATACAAATAGAATGGCCTATTAAAAATGCTAAATATAAACGGCTAAAAATTCATAAACTACCAAAACCTAATAAGACAAATATAAAATAAGTAAAGGTAAGAAAAGAAAATAAAGTAAAATAAATGTCTACCGACTAAAAAAGTTTTATCAGACAATTAAAATATTTTTTTTAGAAATTTTTTAAAAAAATTATTTTTTAAATATTTGAAAAACGTCTTTTACTTCCCTCATACAAGTATGTCCAAAATATATAATAATAAGCAGACTTCACAGGTCAAATTCAACATTCACATATATCTATGGC
>NW_026304347.1:0-467 GCF_001194135.2 Octopus bimaculoides | reverse complement strand
GTGTGCATATATAATATATGTATGTATAATAATTAATCCCTTCTCTTATTGTCAGGCTCCACGATCCTCGACCGTGCTGTCATAGAACACAACCTGCTGTCAGCCAGTAAGCTATACAACAACATATCATTCACAGAGCTAGGGGCCTTGCTGGAGATTGAACCACTGAAGGTAAATTTTGTGTTTCTGTCTCAGCTACTCACTTCTCTCGCTCTCCGATTAAGCATTGTTTACTCATCCAAAATAATTCATCCTCATCATCATCATCATTTAACATCTACTCTCCATGCTGGCATAGGTTGGATGGTTTGACTGAAAACTGGTAAACCTGTACCAGATTCTGATCTGATTTGGCAAGGTTTCTACAGCTGGAGACCCTTCAATGCTTTTGTGAAACGATCGTAAGATAATTTAAAGCCTAATTCAAAATTTTTAAACTGATATATTTATTATTATTATATTATATA
>NW_026304345.1:0-394 GCF_001194135.2 Octopus bimaculoides | reverse complement strand
GGCTATTATGTCCAAGTATGGAATGTGCTTGATGGTTGTCGCAAAGTTGAAACCTTTGTTTAGTAATGCTTCTTCAAAGTTTTCTAGATGTTGGCTACTTACATTAATTACTGCTTTCACACCACCTGTGAAAGAAGTAATTAATGTGAAGGCTGAAGTGATGAACTTCAGTCTTCATTCTCTGACCTTTGAGTTTCATAAATTCTTAATCTGGCATGTCTTCACTATTTCAAATTCTTTCATGTACGACTTTTCTAGATCTTGGATTCTCTTTGTATCATCATCTCTGGTTATTTTCCTAAGTAATGAAGATAATCTTTCTTTGATTTCGTTATTTCGTTGACCGTTTTTTCCAACGGTTGTAATAGATCCTCTCACGGATAGAGAACTCCAC
>NW_026304344.1:0-535 GCF_001194135.2 Octopus bimaculoides | reverse complement strand
ATCATCACCATATCGCACCGTAAACATCAGCCTCATTCTCAATATCATCATTATCCGTGTCGTAACTCAGCATCAACATCATTAACATTGTCATTTAAATAAAAAAGACAAAAGTTAGCATTATAATCATCAATATCTATATATGACGTCATAGTCATCATTATAATGGTAAATTATCACCTGCTTACTGAAACTTACGAGTGTAGAAGGTAGTAGTAGTAGTAGTAGTAGTAGTTTTTCTAATTTGAATGGTATTTTCGTTTCTTTGTCTTGCTCATACGATGCTCTTCACTGTCTTTATCTGTAAGGATAGATAGATAGATAGATAGATAGATATGTATAGATAGGTAGATATGTATGTTTATATATATATATATATATAGATAGGTACGTATGAATATATATATATAGATAGGTAGGTATGAATATATATAAAGATAGATAGGTATGTATGTATATATAGATATATGTGTATGTATAGATAGGTATGTATGTATATATAGATATATGTGTATGTATAGATAGATATGTATGT
>NW_026304343.1:0-325 GCF_001194135.2 Octopus bimaculoides | reverse complement strand
ATACATAAATGCATATATATAAACATATATATATACACACACATATATATACATGCACGCATGTACATATGCATATTTATATTCATACATATACATATACGTACATACACACATGCATAAATAGATAGGATTTTGATTAAGACGTTACTTTTTTTATAGTTTTAAAAACACGTTTATCATTTTTTCGTAATCTTCTTAGAATTCATTTTTAAAAGGTTAAATCTTGATAGCCTTGTCATTAAATCTCGAATATAACTCGAAAAAGGCGCGTCTAATCTTTTCAAAATACACATATACTTAAATACACACACACACACACACACAC
>NW_026304342.1:0-310 GCF_001194135.2 Octopus bimaculoides | reverse complement strand
CATTGCTCAAACGACCTGAACATTAGTTTCAAGGTTCATCCAAGGCTGGGTCCCCTGCCCAATTCAGGATCACAATATATAGGCACACTGCGACACAATTTCTTTTCCTCAACAGGCCCTGCCCTGTTTAACATTGTCCCAAAACGGATCAAAGAGGAAAAGGATCCCATCACCTTTAAATGGAGTCTGGACAAATTTCTTCAAGGAATACCAGATAAGCCACCCATACCTGGATACAACTCACTCATCAAGAACTCACAACTTGAATGGACCATAATACCACAAAACTTGACTTAAAAAGGATTTAGAT
>NW_026304341.1:0-343 GCF_001194135.2 Octopus bimaculoides | reverse complement strand
GTCCACTTTCCATGCTGGCATGGGTTAGACGATTTGACTGAGGACTGGCGAGCCAGATGGTGGCACCAGGCTCCAATCTGATCTGGCAGAGTTTCTACAGCTGGATGCCCTTCCTAACGCCAACCATTCCGAGACTAGTGGGTGCTTTTACGTGCCACCGGCACGAGGGCCAGTCAGGCAGTACTGGCAACGGTCACACTCAAATGGTGTTTTTTACGTGCTACCCGCACAAGAGCCAGTCCAGCGGCACTGGCAATGACCTCGCTCGAATATTTCTTTTCACGTGCCACCGGCATACATACATACATACATACATACATACACATATATATATACATATATA
>NW_026304340.1:0-231 GCF_001194135.2 Octopus bimaculoides | reverse complement strand
TTTCTGTGTTTTTTTTTTTTTATCTTATGCTATTCTGTTGTTAAATTTCTGCAACCGTTGTCATGACAGCGTAAATATTTTTTTTTCCTTCCAAAATATTGTATTTTACTTGTTTTTAATGCTGTTGTGTTTCTTCTGATATACATTGTTTCAGATTGCTTGTTGATTATATCTCCATAACGATTGTTATTATTATCATTATTATTATTATTATTATTATTATTATTATTA
>NW_026304339.1:0-249 GCF_001194135.2 Octopus bimaculoides | reverse complement strand
TTTACATTAATTAACTTTAATTTATGCGCCAGTTTCAGATAATTTTGCCATTTTTGATGTTAGTTTCGCCATAGGTTTTCTTTTGAAGTGTAGAACAATGGGTTTTGGGAAGTGACTGCATATTGGTAGGGAATCACAAAAGAGACAAACGTAATTAGGGAGCTCGTGGTGGAACATATTGTTAAACAATAGCTACATCATTAAATTGGTCATCTCGATCATAATCCGCTTGGAGCTAATTATCTTCTT
>NW_026304338.1:0-253 GCF_001194135.2 Octopus bimaculoides | reverse complement strand
TATTATTATTATTATTATTATTATTCCTCACATCACAGCTCTTTGGTCCCACCTTTGATGCCTCGAAGCTGTTTGTATGTGTGACTCATCTACTGATTTTTATCATTGTAAAACGCCTGCATTGGCCGCCATACTTATTCTCTTCTTTAAAAACATACATTTAACTATATTTTGTGTATTCAGTTAGTACTTGTTGTATGCATGCATACATATACACACACATATACATACATACATACATACATACATACAT
>NW_026304337.1:1602-3025 GCF_001194135.2 Octopus bimaculoides | reverse complement strand
CGAAGTTCTAATATTATGTAGAAATGAAACTATAACTTCTAAATAATTTATTTAACACTAAATTATTTAACGGATATTTGTCCTGATCTTGTTTGTTGCCAACACAACGTTCATCAGGTGCCTTGGGGAAATTTCGAACCTGGGTTCTCATTCCTCAGGTATTTTTCAATGTTATTATTATTTTCCTTATTATTATTGTTGTTGTTGTTGCTGTTGTTGTTGTTGTTGTTGTATGTGTGTGTATGTTTGTGTATCTGTGTTTGTCCCTCCCGCCAACATCGCTTGGCAGCCGGAATTTGTGTGGTACAGAATTCGATTTTCTGTTGCTGCTGGCCACTTTTTTTTTCCCCATCTGTAGGTGTATATTTAACCGATTTTTTAAAAGCCATTTACACAGCTATTCACCTGCGTTCGAGATTTCCTTAATTTCTAAAAATATCTGCATAGAGCAGTTTGGGATAGGTTTTGAATAGAGTGATTTGTCCCAGAAAAGAACTAGTTAAGAAATTCAGTTTGGGGTCCTCCAGAGTAAAGCGAGAAATTCTTGGTTTAAACGGTTCTTACCCCGATTTTTTTTCTTTACTAATAAACAGGCGTTTCTAGTTCTATCCGCCAAAGTATTTTCGCGGGTTTTTATTCAATTACTTCATGGTCAGTTGTTTATATGTTTTCAAATCGATTCTGTAAATATGTCCGGTCTTTTCGGAGGGAACATTAAGCATTCCGAGTTACTGAAAGAAGCTATAGTGAAATTAATCAATCTGTCTATCTATTTGTTTGACCGTCCTTCTGTGTGTTTGTATGTATCTATCTGTATATCCTTCCAAACGTCCGACCGTCCGTCCGTCTGTCCGTCCTTCCGTCCGTCCGTTTGTCTGTCTGTCTGTCTGTCTGTCTATTCGCATTTTTGTATGTATGTATGTATACATGTATGTATGTATGCTTGTCTGTACGTATGTATGCATGTATGCATGTATGTATGTATGTATGTATGTATGTATTTATGCAAGCATGTATGTATGTATGTATGCATGTAAGCAATAAAGGAAAAAACGTATGGTAAATAAACGAACGACGTAACATATACTGACTGTACGACCGGATGGGAGACAGACAGACAAGGTCTCTAGTTCTTCATCAGTTATTAATCCATTGGTAATACTCGGTTTCGCATCATATTTGTGTATCTATCTGTAAGAATGAAACGCAAACGTATTTCTGTTAAAGATGAGAGTCCATTATGTATAGATGTGTGAGCATATATATGTATGTGTGTGTATGTATGTGTGTGCGGGAGTGTGTGTGTGTATGTGTGTGTGTGTATGTACGCGTGCGTGTGTGTGTGTGTGTACGCGTGCGTGTGTGCATGTGTTAAGAGTGCTTTTGTGCGTGTGTGTGTGTGTATATATATATATATATATAT
>NW_026304337.1:0-385 GCF_001194135.2 Octopus bimaculoides | reverse complement strand
GCGGTGTCGAAATCTCTAGTTTTAGATAGATAGATAGATAGATACATTTTTGTTGAACCCTGTGTGGCTAATAAAAGAAATGTATCTATCTATCTATCTATCTATCTATCTATCTATCTGTCTGTCTGTCTGTCTGTCTGTCTGTCTGTCCATTCGTCCATCTGTTTGTTCTCTGTCTCTCTACCTACCTATCTCTGAATGGAAATATATACATGCAAATGCATTCATAATAATTATACCTATGTACACTCACATACGCACACAGACACACACACACACACACACACACACATACACACACACACTCACACAAACGCACACATGCATATATATACATATAAATATATATATATATGGGAGAATATACGAAAAAACAACAACAGAC
>NW_026304336.1:0-220 GCF_001194135.2 Octopus bimaculoides | reverse complement strand
TGAGACTTAGGTATAAGAGGAATTAAATGTGGCATGCTGGAGAGGAGAATGCATTGGTTTGGACATGTGATGCGTATGAGTAAAGACAAGCTGTATACAGAAGTACCTGTCACTGACAGTGGATGGTACCTGTGGAAGAAGGGGATCCAAGAAAACATGAGATGAAATGATGAGAACCAATCTCAGGATGTTAGGGTTCACGGAGGAAATGACAATGGAC
>NW_026304335.1:0-398 GCF_001194135.2 Octopus bimaculoides | reverse complement strand
ATATGAATTCGTTTTTGATAGGATGAATAACAAATTATGTTTACAATAGTTAACTAAACAAATACAATAAACCACACAAAAAAAACAGTGTGTATATAGACTGCAGCAGAACTTAAAATTATCCTCTCATGTGGACTAAAAGCATTGGTGCTGGTAATCCACCATGAACACGTGATAATCGCATACGCAATCTCAATAAAACGGAATGATGATGTTTCCACTCCCTCTCTTCCGAGATCAGAATTCATTTTTGTTTATGTTTTATATGTTTGCTTTATTTTCGACACGAGTGTTATTTTATTACTAACAAATATCTCAGATAATTATTTTCAGTCACTGTGTATTTTACAGCTTGAAGTGTTTCCAAAAGTAACTGCAAAAAAACAAAAAAAAAAAAA
>NW_026304334.1:0-282 GCF_001194135.2 Octopus bimaculoides | reverse complement strand
GATCTCTCACCTTAACATCTAATCTACTTAAATCAATCATCAGATTCCTGCATTGATTATCCTTGTTATTTCCTAATATCCTTTCTTTTTTCAGTCCCTTAAACCTTAGTAAGCACATTATTATAAACTAATATAAATCCGATAATAATTTTTATTTTTTATTTACATTATATAAATAAGGCTTACCTATGTGTCTCCTAAATAGTATCATTATCTTATCTTCAACTAATATTTTTTTAAAGATAATTCAAAATAGTTTTCATGATCACTATATACTTAATA
>NW_026304333.1:0-444 GCF_001194135.2 Octopus bimaculoides | reverse complement strand
TTTTTTTTTTTTTTGTTTTGTTTAGAAGAGAACATTGTTTTTGTTTTCTGGCGTGGGTTTCCATGAGATAGATAGATAGATAGATAGATAGATAGATAGATAGATAGATAGATAGATAGATAGATAGATAGATATTCTGATGACTTTTTTCTCAATATTCAATTTCTGTACAACACACCTAACACTATACATACATACATATATTTAAAAAAAAAACAAAAAAAACAGGGACCCCGTCGCTTACGACGACGAGGGTCCCAGTTGATCCGATCAACGGAATAGCTTGATCGTAAGATTAACGTAAAAGTGGCTGAGCACTCCACAGACACACGTACCTCTTCACATGCTTCTCAAGGAGATTCAGCGTGACACAGAGTCTGACACGGCTGGCCCCTTGAAATACAAGTACTACTCATTTTTGCCAGCTGAGTGGACTGGGGCAAC
>NW_026304332.1:0-471 GCF_001194135.2 Octopus bimaculoides | reverse complement strand
ATATATATATATATATATATATATATATATATAGTGCACAGATATCATATCTCACAAAGCTAATCGATTAATCCAGGGGAAGTTACAACTTTCTTCTGTCACCTTGGCATCAAATCATACAGATCTACAATGGGACTGAAGAGTCATCTGAGAGGTCATATATGGAATGTCAGAAATGCCACTGACAACAAAGAAGCACATGAAGATGACAATCATCAGTGAAGATGGAGCCATCATGGTGTATGTGTGAGTGTATATATATATACTATTCTCATCATCATTTAATGTCCATTTTCCAGGCTGGCATGGGTCGGACGGTTTGATAGGAGGTGGTCACCTGGAATGCTGCACCAGGCTCTAGTTGTCTGTTTTGGTATGGTTTCTATGGTCGGATGCTCTTCCTAATGTTAACCACTTTACAGAGTGTACTGGGTGCATTGAAGAAGGCACCGACAGGTTTACTTTATATAT
>NW_026304331.1:0-238 GCF_001194135.2 Octopus bimaculoides | reverse complement strand
ATTTGTGTACTTAGTTGCTTTTGGAGGAAGTGGGTTGTGTCCTTTTTTTTCTCATGTGGTATAATGTGGTCCACAAATAAATGGAAACCCATAGAAAGGAAGGAGTTCTGTTTGTATTATATCTTCAGAGTCTGAGATGATTAAAACTTTAATCATTTAGTTGTAATGAATAATAAACTATCTTTATTTTTAACTTCATTTTTAAACTCACTTAATCCGTATTATGAGTTTGATAGGC
>NW_026304330.1:387-648 GCF_001194135.2 Octopus bimaculoides | reverse complement strand
GCCTTCTCCAGCAGTTCGATCGTTACATGAACTGAACTACAGTTCTTTTTTGCTGTTTAACGTTCAGTTTGTCTTTTCCTAATTTAGTGTTCAGTTCCTGTTTCTTTTCTTTTTGTTTTTGGTAATTTTTCGCATTACATGTCTCTTCCAACATTTCACATGACTTTATTTTTATCGTTGAATATTTTGTCGTCGTAATGTTGTTATCACGCACTAAATGCCAGCTTCCAAATCCTGTTTTCTGATTGGGCAAAAATAATC
>NW_026304330.1:0-311 GCF_001194135.2 Octopus bimaculoides | reverse complement strand
ACTTTGCCTTTCATCCTTTCGGAGCCGATAAATCAAGTACCAGCTGCGTACTGGGGTCGATCTAATCGACTGGCTTCCTCCCCTACCAAATTTCGGGCCTTGTGCTTAGAGTAGTAAAGCATATGTTACATTATACTTACGCGATGTTATAAATGTTCACGACGTCCTTTTATAATCTGTCGTATAATTTATGCTGTCTTTAGAATTGTTTTGCTCTCTTAGCAAGTCTTCCTGGTCAATTTTATTTATCAGCTGTTCTTTTTCTTTTGTACTTTTGCAACTTTTATGTTCTATTGATAATATCAACATGT
>NW_026304329.1:0-341 GCF_001194135.2 Octopus bimaculoides | reverse complement strand
TATATTCATCTTCAGGGAATCAACATATAAAAGCAAGACAAATGCGAAATTATGAGGTAACTTACGAGCAAAGATGGCCAAGTGACCGTTAGAACGCTTGTTTACATAGAGATATAAAGGGATCAATAATATTATTCCATGGGCATTAGGAATAAGAACGCTTGTTTACATAGAGATATAAAGGGAGGGGGTTGTAAACGTGAAGCTAAAGGTTTAAATTAAATGATTGAAATGGGGGGAGGAAGACAAATATGTTACAGTACAGAAAACTAAAAAACTAAAAAATCATGAGCTAAGTCAAAAATGGAGGAAGGGAGAGAACTAAGGGAGTTCATCAAATT
>NW_026304327.1:525-652 GCF_001194135.2 Octopus bimaculoides | reverse complement strand
AGTGCATGTATGTATATATGCATGTATGCGTGTATGTAGGTAGGTATGTACGTTCATACATATGTATATGTATGTGCATGCATGTATGTATATATGAATGTATGTATGTATGTATGTATGTATGTAT
>NW_026304327.1:396-504 GCF_001194135.2 Octopus bimaculoides | reverse complement strand
AAGTATGTATATGTATGTGCGTGTATGTATGTATGAATGTGTATATGTATGTATGAATGCATGTATGTATATATGTATGTAAGTATGTCATGTGCGTATGTATGTTTG
>NW_026304327.1:0-386 GCF_001194135.2 Octopus bimaculoides | reverse complement strand
TGTATGTATATATGTATGTAAGTATGTCATGTGCGTATGTATGTTTGTATTACGTAGTTCGTATATATAAATCTATGTGCGTATCAATGTACATGCGTATGAATGTATGCATGCACATATGCATGCGTGCACGTATGCATTCATTTGTGCAAGTATGTATGTGTGCATGTATGTAACAGTTTATTATTGTGGTATGTATGTATATATGTATGTATGTAATGTATATAAGTATGTATATAAGTATGTATGTATGCATGCACATATGCATGGATGCACGTATGTATGCATACGAGTATGTATGTATGCATGTACGTGTGTATGTAAATAATTATCCATGTACGTATGTACATACGCATGTATGTATGTATGCTTGTATGCATGTATAT
>NW_026304326.1:0-219 GCF_001194135.2 Octopus bimaculoides | reverse complement strand
GTGTGTATATATGCATGTGTGTATGTATGTATGCATATATATATGTATGTGTGTGTGTGTATGTATTTATATATCTGTATGCATGTATGTGTGTGTGTATGTATGCATGTGTGTATATTTGTGTGTATGTATGTATGCATGTGTATGTATGTATGTATGTATGTGTGTGTATGTATATGTATGTATGCATGTATGTGCGTGTGTGTGTATGCATGTGTG
>NW_026304325.1:0-280 GCF_001194135.2 Octopus bimaculoides | reverse complement strand
TACATACCTACTTACATGCATACATACATACATACATACATACAGATACACACACATATACGCATGTATATGTGTATGTATGTGTGTATGTATATATATCTATATCTATATATATATATGTATATACATACACACACACATACACACACATATACATTTGTATGAATATATATATACATGTGTGTATATATATATACATGTACATCTATCTATATATATTACTATACATGTATATACATATATATATGATGATGATGATGATGATATATATATATATATA
>NW_026304324.1:0-233 GCF_001194135.2 Octopus bimaculoides | reverse complement strand
TTTTATCGCACTTTTTTTTTATCGTACTTGTGGCTATGGTGAAAGAATGTATCTGTTGGACGCGTCTGAAAGGATTAGAGACAAACACTTTCCTTTCTGGTCACTCTCCCATCAACTTTTTCAAGTATCACTTGAAAAGGAAGGTAAGAGTAGAGAGGCAAGTGTTGTCTAATGAATGTTTCCAAAAAAAGATGGGTGAATGTAGCAAGGATGGCACGTATAAATGACGAAGC
>NW_026304323.1:0-509 GCF_001194135.2 Octopus bimaculoides | reverse complement strand
ACCTGAAGACCTTAAGGAAAAACTACGAAAGAGAGAGAGAGGATGGAGGGAAAATAAATAATAGGCGCATTCTGCATAGTTAAATACTCATGTTGTGGAGTTATAACATATGTGATTGAATGTGTAGAAAAATTATCCTTGCACCTATAAGACAAAAATTCTCGCAAGGCCTGTTGAAAAATCTGCAAACAGAAAGCTATAGAGGTTACTGAAATCTATAACAACAATGGACATGGCTCTGATATTGTCAGTTAATCGAAACTTTGGGAATATAAAAATGATAAAATAATACAGTCAATTATGGATCATGTCTTTGAAAGGAACTGTTGAATGTAATAGAGATGTTTCAGTCTTTTTAGATCTCATTGGATTAGCTGATACTGTGGGAGTTAAAACTTGTGCTTATTGGTTTTAGAACTGAAACATCTATAGAGGGAACATTTGTTTTCTGACTTCAAGGATAAACTCAGTTAACTGAAGATTTTCAACGTGAAATATAACAGATCCTA
>NW_026304322.1:0-995 GCF_001194135.2 Octopus bimaculoides | reverse complement strand
GGGAGTCATATAGGGGTCGATTCATTGGCCTTACAATTCTTCAAGGCGATACCCCCAGCATGGTCGCAGTCTAATGACTAAAACATGCAAAAGATTTTTTTAAAAAAAGGATTCATGATCTTACATTCTCGGCTTGAGAAACTTCAAGGAGCAATTAATTAATTTGTGAAATCACTACAGGAGCGTAGCAGCCATGTGTATATTAGGTTGCTAGGTAGCTGTTGCTAATTTAAGACCATGATTTTAAGGATCATTTCTTAAGTATGTGTCGCAACGGTATCCGATTCTATTGAGCGGATCAACAACATCACGATGATACGAGATCGTATTGGGTCCTGAGCGTGAAGCAGGATTTTCTTAATCGTTCGTTACTCCGCCTTCAACGAATGTGAGAAATCCATTGAAGATCGTTCTTGAGAGGTTTAACAACTTCTTAAAGAGGGACTCAATACTTTCTGAGTGATGTTTACCCCGATTTTTTCTTCAATTAAACGATAATATCATTCAAAAACATCCTAAATTTATAGACTATATCTTGTTCGTAGATATCTAAACTTTCTCACACAACAATTAAGATATATTTATTTTAGATCGTTCGTCTTTCTCCTGCCCATCTACACAAAAAGTTAGTTTGGGCGCGATTTTTATTTTTACTTTTTTTTCTTAGGGAAAATCGTGCGGGTGTTAATGTAAAAATTTAACTACTTATAACTCAGCAGTTAGAGGGGAAAAAGAGCAGATCGAAAAAGCAGCAAGCTTAAAAAATAAGAATGGATGGAGGTTGATAAAATCCATCAAGACGTATATCTACCTACCTGTCTAAATATATATTTGAAACTCTTTGTGAAAAATTACTCGATGCAGTTTTTAAGCATAAAGGGGATTTTTTTTTTTAAAGTTATAAAATCATTTATCAGGATATATTACTAACCTGTTTTGGTAGAAGTTTTGGTGGACATTGGAATTAGACACTGAGGGAAAATGGCTGTAACTTT
>NW_026304321.1:0-515 GCF_001194135.2 Octopus bimaculoides | reverse complement strand
TCGCGAGAACTTCATGCGTTAAAGCTACACGCTACAAATGTAGCGGCTATCGATGTTATTCTTCGCCACATCTACGCGTTACAATGTTTCCCATCACTTCAACACTCGTCGTAATGTTACCTGTCTTGCTACAATTGGAGTCGTTATCTCTTCACATTAATAAGCATTACATAATCTCGCCATACCGATAACCCCAACATGCAGATCCATCATCCGTTACAACATTTCAAAATAGTAACAATAAGACACTCCATCCATTTTGGAATAATATAATCTATAACATTTTCTTTGTGCAATTCTAATGTCTTATGACTGAGGGAGAATAGCGTATAGTTTGTGAACTACTGAAGAAAATATATTCAGTAATAGTTTCTGATTTAGGTACAAGGTCAACAATTTCCAGTGGAGGGATACCATCACCAATACATTCGACAGGGGAGGTAACTGTAGTTGACACCCAACGAATATTTTGCGGGCTACGAACCTGTTTCAAATAGCGTTGCCTACACTATATT
>NW_026304320.1:0-386 GCF_001194135.2 Octopus bimaculoides | reverse complement strand
AGATAGATAGATAGATAGATAGATAGATAGATAGATGTGATACATAAATTATAATGTAAATTGACAATATGTACGTAGATTGACTTAAGACTCTGTTATAGTTTATTTTGTAATCAATAAAATAATTCATGATACATTTTTAAAAAGGCAATAAAACGAAACTGGAAAAGTGTTGAGACTGTCAAGGGAAAATGTTCATGAATCTTCACTTGAGAGAATTTGAAAGTAGATGCTCTTGTGGGAATTAATAAATTACATTTACCAATATGAATAGTTGAGTTTTGCTATATTGTTGTTTTATTATATTCACTTTAGACTTCTTAAGTGTTTGTAGTGTCCCCTTCCTAACAATTAAAAAGAAACTTAGGGTTTAATGCAGATTCGCA
>NW_026304319.1:0-302 GCF_001194135.2 Octopus bimaculoides | reverse complement strand
TCTGCGTTTAGCGAAGCGGTGTCAACTTTAAGGCTGTACCCTGTGAAATTTATAGTTCAGCGTCTGACCTGTTCATTGTAGGTTTCTAAATAAACTGAAATACCTAATAAAATCAACATGTATCATCTTACTGTTTCTTTTGTCTCTTCATTGATTGTATGTTTTTATTATTTTTTAAAATTTGTTATGTTAATATATTTGTCTGCATGTGTTTACTTTATGCGTACTTCAGTATTATGTATACCAGCCATATATTTATGTACATCATTAATATATAAGTGCATATGTATGTGTGTGAAAAG
>NW_026304318.1:0-530 GCF_001194135.2 Octopus bimaculoides | reverse complement strand
TGGTGTTGCGAATAATCACCCGACTGAATAGAAATCCCTCATACACATCACTAACGGTATTGGATTAAAATAGCTATTTATGCATCATAATTAAAATAAATACAAAAATAGGAAAATTTACTGTGGCATTCTTCAAGAGTATATACAGCATCAGAATATGTGTATACATACCTCATCAATCGGAAGTTTGTTCCACATATCAAGCAGAGGGTGTCGGAAAAAATTCGGACAATAGCTACCAATGCATTTGTCCACATTCCATGTTGAAGGACTTCCTATATTGAGTATGGAATTATAGATTAACGAATTCGCTCCCATTGATATGGCATAGGTTTTAATCCATTCGCTGTCTGTAATAATAACAATAATAATAATAATAATGATAACAATAATAGTAGTAGTAGTAGTAGTAGTAGTAGTAGTAGTAGTAGTAGTAGTAGTAATAATAATAATAATAAAGGCAAATAGACCAGATATAGTCATCAAAGATCATGAAGAAAAAAAATGCTTTCTAATTGATGTATCAATAC
>NW_026304317.1:0-209 GCF_001194135.2 Octopus bimaculoides | reverse complement strand
CTCTCTCTCTCTCTCTCTCTCTTTCTCTCTCTATATCTATCTATCTATCTATTTATCTATTTACCCATCTATGTATATCTCTATCTATCTACACCCTTATCTACATGCATGCATTCATGCATGCATACATACATACATACATACATACATTCATGCATTCACACATGCATACATGCATACATACATACATACATACATACATACATACA
>NW_026304316.1:0-210 GCF_001194135.2 Octopus bimaculoides | reverse complement strand
AAGATGATCAATATTCATGAATGTATCTGCAGGAAAAACTTGTTTATGCCACAGATGTCTGATATTCTGAAACGATAGAGAAACAACAGAAGATATTGGAAATACTTAAAAAGCAGAGATTCAGCTATAGAAATATTACTTCATTGTCATTATGATAAACTGTACATATAAACTTTTACCAGAGAAATTATTCTTTACGATATATTTTGC
>NW_026304315.1:1514-2414 GCF_001194135.2 Octopus bimaculoides | reverse complement strand
CGGAAGAGGGGAGAGGAGGATTCCTTTTGTTAATGATTTCTTTAATAATGATAATAAATAGTTAAGTAGTTTTACTTCAATAAACGAAGGACACACTGGAAAATTTCGTCGCTGGAATATCAAAAAACCAGATCATATTAGATGAGTTTATGGTATGATCTATCAAGATAGACCTGAAACTAACAGTGACAACAACAACAACAACAACAACATCAAAGTAAATTGCGTACCTTTTATTATTAAGTAGTCGGTTTAATTAAATATAATTTCTTATATAGCTATAAAACCAGGTAGTTAGTCGATTAATTTCAATTGCAAGTACTTGACTGTTATTTCATTTTATCGATCGCTGTAGATGAAAAGCAAGGTCAATCTTGGTTTTAGCTGAAAACAAAACGAAAAGGCCATCGAGTATGTCACTCCACCAAACTTACCTTCTGCCTGTCCAAAGCATTTTGATAAGTTTGTCCTTAATATCCTTGCATGCTTTCAGACTTGTTAGTAAGCTTTTGTGTCATAAGTCCTAACCAATGGAAGTTTTCCTTCCATGGAACAATGGGGACTTTCCTTCCATTGGTCCCAAGTTTTTCTGGGACTTAGGAATGAAATTGTTACGACTTTCGGACAAGAGCAGCAATTTTCATGGGCGAGGGAAGCCGTTTTTATCGGCCCCAATGAAAAACTGGTGCTTATTGCATCGACCGCGAAAGAATAAAAGGTAATATCGACTTCAATGGATTTAGTTTTTCTACTATTAATAATATTAATTGAAGTTTTAATAGATGAATGGTTTGATAAAAAAAAAAAAATAATGATGATGAGTGATGTCTGTATGACGTAAATTGTAAGTAATAAGAAAGTGGACTACGGTTTATTGGTCGGTAAAAATGGCGGCCATTG
>NW_026304315.1:0-640 GCF_001194135.2 Octopus bimaculoides | reverse complement strand
GCCACTGTCCCATTTGTGTTATTTCCCTTTATTTATTTATTTATTTATTTATTTATTTATTTATTCAGTTGTACGAGTTGCTCTGAAGCTTACAGGTTTGGCGTAGGAAGAGAGGGTGGGGAGAGAAAAGGGAAGATGAAGAGAAAGATGAGGTGGGGAATGGTGGTTGGGTGGAAGTGGGGGTGAAATGAGAAATCGGATCTGGTTTTGATTTAAAGGCCTTTGTTAGCCGAACAGCGTTGTTGTTTATTGATTAAGATATCGGGAATGGTTGTCTGGTAACGTATTAGAGAGGAAGAGAGGGTGGAGAGAGGGAGAGAGAGAGAGAGAGAGAGAGAGACAGACAGACAGAGAAACAGGGACAGAGACAGAGGCATACAGAGAGACAGAAACAAACAGAGAGACAGACAGACAGAAAAAAAGTCAGAAGGAGAGAGAGGGGGAGAAAGAGAGAGAGAGAGAGAGATGATCGGAGAGTGAAAGAGAAGGAGAGATAGGGGGAGAAACAGGGAGAGACAGGGAGAGATAGGACGGAGAGCGAAAGAGAGGGAGTGAGAGAGAAAGAAAGAGAGAGAGGGAGAGAGAAAGAGTGGGAGAGAGATAGATAGATAGATAGATAGATAGATAGATAGATAGATAG
>NW_026304314.1:0-265 GCF_001194135.2 Octopus bimaculoides | reverse complement strand
CACCGATTCTCTCCACCGACATTTGTCAGTGAACAAATACTTCCTGAAATCGGATCATCGGTTTTGGCCACATTTTAAATGCACCAAATGGAATGATTTAACGCGAAATAGAAACTATATTCTAAATACCACCACACTGGTACATTGAACTGATATAAATTATAATTAAACAATCAATACAAATCATATTGCAGACACAGCTTTCAAGGAATTTACTACCATTCTGCATCGTAGCTTCAGTGAAATTTTATGCAACAAAATATTC
>NW_026304313.1:241-590 GCF_001194135.2 Octopus bimaculoides | reverse complement strand
AGCGATACATATTTAGTATTCATATATATACCGCCATGTTAGTACTTATATCATTATTCATATTCTTGTGGGAATTTCCTTATATATTCCCTCCACTATTGACGTATAAATCTTTATATCTCTTATTTCTCATACATATTCTTATGTATATGTCTGTGGTCCAGCATTTGGTTTTAAGTATCATATATACATTAGAATATTTGCACTGAAGCAGGCATTTATGATTCCAGATGGGAATTGACAAACGTTTTGCTTTAATACATTGTTTACACGTATGTATGTATATATGTACGTATGTACGTTTGTATGTATGTATGCATGTATGTATGTATGTATGTATGTATGTATG
>NW_026304313.1:0-222 GCF_001194135.2 Octopus bimaculoides | reverse complement strand
GTATGTATGTATGTATGTATGTATGTATGTATGTACGTATGTATGTGCGTTTGTGTGTTTGTGTGTGTGAATATATATATATAGCAATAAAAAAAAAATAAACAGAAAAAAGTTTTATTCTCTGTAGTTTAAGTTCCGTCTCCAAGAGCAGTAGATGCCGGGGAAGTGACAAATAAGAGTAAAAAACATGTCTATGTATGTATGTATGTATGTATGTATGTA
>NW_026304312.1:0-294 GCF_001194135.2 Octopus bimaculoides | reverse complement strand
TATATATACACACACACACACACATACATACACAATTCTTCCACACACCTATGTACACAATAATAACACATTGACCATCTCTTCCAATTAGCCTCATCACTACACCACTTATCAACCCACCATCAACACCACTACATCTTACAGTGACTGACAGCTGTGGTGTCTGGGTTCTCGTTAGACATGCAGCACACCAACTAAAAGAAAATATTTTTATTATTTTTACATCAATGTTTCTGGGCGTAGAATTTCATAAATGTGTGTGTGTGTGTGTGTGTGTGTGTGTGTGTGTGTGTG
>NW_026304311.1:7326-7943 GCF_001194135.2 Octopus bimaculoides | reverse complement strand
ATTGTTTTCAGAATTTTAGATGTTTCTAGGAAAGTTTAAGATGATAAATTAAATTCGTAGACTTGGAATACTGGCACTAATATAACTATGACCATGATAAATTACTCTTACTATTGCTGAATAAATTGAAAGTAGTAAATGAAGTAGTATGGAAGTACAATGAAGTATGAAATCAAGTGAATAAAGTTAATTGGACACAGCATATTAGACATTGTAGGAGGTAATGTTTATGTTGAATTAAACTGAAAATAATTTTCTAGTATATGTTTATAGATGTTATTGGTGTTCTAATTTGGGTTTACAAATTAAGAGTGTTTAGATAACATATATCAAGCGAAATCAGTCTACGATATTATTTTACATATAAAGGTATAATTGCCATGTGTCTCTTGAATTATTTGAGGAACTAATATGTTACAAGTTAATTTGTTAGCGTTATATAAATAAGTATTTTTTATCTGAATGCTGTGAACACGTGTTGCTGCCAATGTTTACATCTGTATGAGTTTTCGATGAACGTGTTCACCAATTTATTCTTTGAAAATAAAATAAAAAATTGCTCGGTGTTACATAATGGACAAAATCTTCTACCTTTGTCATATGGTCTAGAAATGGAA
>NW_026304311.1:5399-6453 GCF_001194135.2 Octopus bimaculoides | reverse complement strand
TATGTTAACATCCGCTAGGCAGCTAACTTCCACAACTGTACACAGTTTCTCTTCTCTATCCCAAATCACGTCTGTTGTGCTTACATTGTATTGAGGACTTCACTGGGACATTCCACCAGTACTTCTTTTCATTATGAGTGGCTATGGCTTCTACCATATAGTGGGTTCTTTGTTCTCGGGGTTATCCTTCCGACGGGTTTCATTACAGAGTGTCCTAGCTACAACGTCATGTCTCATCGGTAGATAATATCGTGATGACATTTTCAGACAACTGCTTATGATGTGGGTGATATTTTCGGTGTTAACTCTACAAAGTCTGCATAGGTTGTCATATTTTACTACTTTTCCTGCGTTACTATCCCTTTTGTGCATCAGGTATTTGATTCATATTTCCTGTTCCTGGATTGCAAACGCATACCCTTCAAAATGGGAGGTGGTAATCCGGCTATTAGTCCATGATAGACTGCTTTGATGATCAATGTTACTATCATCTCAGAGCTTTCTACAAACATATCTATGCATAGTCTTCTGTTCATATAGTCTCATTCTTTCCTCTGATGATATGTTGTGGTAGAGTCGTGAGACTTCTTTTGAGCATGTATTCTAGGTTATCAGACAAGGAATGTTACTCAGGGAGCTGCCTTCCAAGTCTTCTGATGTTATCAGCTTCATGTCTGCAAACTTGGTCAAGGGATGCACTTCGACACTAGGTGGTTAAAAGATGTTACCGAAGGAATATGATACGACATTGAAAGGCATTTTGGATCGATGTTAAACCTCTACTGCCTTGTTTTCGTTTTAGATAGAGACGGTCTACGTCACAGTTTATGTGGAAATTATGTGTGCTTGTTAGTACTTTTCAGACTTTCACATCGATGGCTAGGATCTCTTCAAGCGTCCAATCAAATGTTGGTATGAGTACTGGCACTGCAAGCACATTGTGGGCCATTGTTTTATTGAATATAGAATGTTCTGAGGTCCAAATTTTCTTTATTCGGCTATAATATTCTTTAGTGATGCGTGTTTTGTTACAGGTGCCATTGTAAGATATGTT
>NW_026304311.1:3845-4632 GCF_001194135.2 Octopus bimaculoides | reverse complement strand
ATACATGCCAGCCCTTTGAAAACACCACCGCCATCATCTAACCCCTCTTTGCCCATGGGTTGGGAACCCTTCCAGAAAAGAAAGTAGAATTCCCAAAAGGGCTCCCGATTCTCTGTGTCAGAAGCAGTTATGTTCAGATCACAGCTAAGTCTTGCCTCATCTTCGAAACGCCTAGTTTAGCATAAAGGCAGCTGATGAAGGAAAAGTTCCATAAGTGGCTCGTCTGTTTTCCTATGTGTTCATTCTGTTGTCCGTAAAAAAGTGCTTTGTTTATATTCCCGTTCCTCTTTTGTCCATGTTTTTTGACGTCCTGTACCCGGATATGCATCTATATATATATGTAGAACATGTAGATGTAGGTATGTACATATATGTATACACACACATACACACACGCACGTCCGTACACCAATTGTATACATATTTTTTGTACGCATACAATTTCGTATGTGTGTGTGTGTGTTGCCCGTATATCAACAAAACACATTTTTCCTCGATGAAAAAAAAACAACAAAAGTCTTAAAAGCTTGCTCGTCGCTAGAAGGGGACTTAACTCCTGTTATAAACAATAGTGAGTTATTCCGACTTGAAAATAGTTAAAAGTTATGGTTGAAAATCGATTTTTACAACTATACATCCATACTTATAGGGGGAAGCGTCTATGACGTAAGGTAGGGGGAATGTAATAATTATAGCAGATGTTCTGATGGTGAGGTTAAAGATAGGCATTGCTGGTAACCAATGAAATACCAGTAGCTGTAGGAGTGGGTGATGGGAGTTAGTTTTA
>NW_026304311.1:0-606 GCF_001194135.2 Octopus bimaculoides | reverse complement strand
ATATATATCCCACCATGTTGGACCGCTGAACAGTCTTTTTCTCGCCAGTATTTTCGTTCTCTCTCCGTTTTACCCCTTATACCTTTCTGTCGAAGGGCGTAGACTCGAAACATAAAAGACTTTTCAATTTTTCCCGGTTATTAAGCTAATACACTTGCTTGATTTTCGTACACTTGTCTTCGTCTTTTGCTTCTTTTGTAAATTTGAAAAATGTAGCGAGAAGAAATTTAAGAAATCGTCAAAACGGAGGAGATGCAACTTATGTTGGACCTCCGCTGGGTCAGAGATATAGCGATTAAACTAGGCATAGAAGACAGGGTAGAGACGCTCACGAAGAAAGGCCTTCATAATGATCAATGACCATAAACCAAATTGTGCCTCTAACCCCAAGTGCAGGCTGATATATCCTACGAAGTTTGAAATTAAACAGGTGAGCAGACGACTTACCAGGAAGATCAATAACAGCGTTAGAAATGTCTTTGACCTCGCCCTATGGCGTAACACCAGCGAGGTCATTATATGGTTTAAAACCAATAGCAGAAGGGGTAGAGCTAGGTTTACCCAATTTGATATTGTGGATTTCTACCCATCTATATCAAGGGAGCT
>NW_026304310.1:0-325 GCF_001194135.2 Octopus bimaculoides | reverse complement strand
GGGTTCTCATTCCTAAGGTATTTTTCGATGTTACTATTATTATTATTATTTTTGGGTCACTGCCTGGAATTGAACTCGGAATCTTGGGATTAGTAGCCCATGCTCTTAACCACTACGCCAGATGCCCGTGGGCATCTTTTGAATTTCTGCCATTTTAGGGTTTCCTGATATCTGAGCTAGGTAGCAATCAGCCCCTTTTGCTATCATTCCTAGGGCACCTATGACAACAGGTATTGTTTTACTCTTGAGGTTCCAAATTATTATTATGATTATTCATTAATAGGCACAGGAGTGGCTGTGTGGTAAGTAGCTTGCTTACCAACCA
>NW_026304309.1:0-271 GCF_001194135.2 Octopus bimaculoides | reverse complement strand
GGTGCCCCCGTTTTGAACAAGATCCCACAGACACTATACACACACACACATATATATCTATATCTATATATATATATTTATATATATTACTGCCTTAACCAAACTATTGGCAGTTGTTGTACACTGCTGGTTGCAGTGAGTTTCGCATTGTTTTAGCTTTTGAATGAGGCCACCCTAGCTGGTTAGGCAGGTAAACAAACATCCCGGCTGAATGAAATGCCAGTCCCTTCGCAGGGTTACCCACTTACATCTATAGGAAAGTTGGTTATAC
>NW_026304308.1:756-962 GCF_001194135.2 Octopus bimaculoides | reverse complement strand
GTGTGTGTGTGTGTGTGTGTGTGTGTGTGTGTCAGAATTTCCGTGTGAGAGTGAATATGCATGTTATATTGTTGTATAGACATCTTCCCAGGTATGTATATGTATGTATGATTCTATGACTGTATATCTGTATGTATGTATGCACATATATATATGTGTGTGTGTGTGTATGTGTGTATGTGCGAATACATAAATATGTATGTATA
>NW_026304308.1:0-189 GCF_001194135.2 Octopus bimaculoides | reverse complement strand
TTTCAAGTGAAATAAATTCATTGATCTACAAAATTAGAAATATTGCATTTTCTAAATCTCTCAGAGAGAGACTGATACAGTGGCATCACAATAAAGTGATGGTTTGTTGCCAATTTAATGTGGCAGTCCCATGCATATGTATGTATATATGTATATATACATATATATATGTGTGGGCATGTATGTATA
>NW_026304307.1:0-261 GCF_001194135.2 Octopus bimaculoides | reverse complement strand
TGCCACAACGACCACCACTCTTATCAGCACTACCACCATCATCACCATCACCACCGTCTTCACAAATACCATCGGAACCGCCACCATCATCGTCAACATTGACACCACCATCACTGTCACTTCCATAAATATATCACATGACGTAATATTTCCTCATTTAGAGGTATTCATGTGACTAAACAGAAATGAGTATTGTATAATGATATACATCATACATAAATATACACACACACGCACACCACACACACACACATATATATA
>NW_026304306.1:0-796 GCF_001194135.2 Octopus bimaculoides | reverse complement strand
ATATATATGTATATATATATGCATATATGTATGTATATATATGCATATATGTATATGTATGCATGTATATATATATGTATGTGCACATTGCACATTTTCTTATCTAATTTTAATTATTCGCGTGTATATTATATGTGCGTGTGTATATACTTGTATGTATGTGTGTGTTTGTGCGTATAAACGTATTTGTGTGTGTCTGTGTTTTGAGTGCCAATAGAAGTGTTCAGCGATTGTTTTGTATCAATTTCTATAGAGTGGTTCTATTGTTTTCTTCTTTTCTGTTTCCACTCATTGGACTATGGCCATCCTGGGCCAACGCCATCAAAGGTCTCTTGTGGACACGAATATTTTAGTCGTACTCTCACACACACATACAGACATACATGCACACATACATATATACATACTTAGTTGGGAATTTATATGATTATACATACACACACATGTATATGTATATATGCGCGCGCGCGCACACACACACACACACACACACACACACACACACACACACACATATACATATATTTGCGTATAGATGTTTGTGTGTCTGAGTTAATGTGTGTTTTATATGTGTAGTTAAAGATAGAAATAGTCAAATGTTAATAGAAAGATTACACCATATCTTAAAACAGTTCATAGTACTAACTATATCTTTGCACAAGGTGATGGTTCTATCGGGATTTTGACGCTTTGCGTTAGTTATTTTTGTCATGTTGTCCGACAAAGTTATCCAACCTTTATCTTGGAACATATTATTTGGCGTTGCATCGTATGTATATATATATATATATATATA
>NW_026304305.1:0-483 GCF_001194135.2 Octopus bimaculoides | reverse complement strand
CGTGGAGGTTATGTAATGAGTCATTGTGGAGGTTGAGGTTATGTAGTGAGGACAATGAGCTTAAATAGTGGAACAATGAGCTTAAATAGCACCCATCCTACATCCCCTTACAGGAAGACCAACACAACTCCAACTAAAACGTAAGGCTTCCTTTACCTATCGCTACTATTACACCACCACATACATTAATACACCCACTAATCACTTCTCCTACTTTTCACACACCACAAACTCTGAACATACTCCTCAACATTCTGATGAGATCTGCCAAACCACTGGCTTGATTGAAACGTACGTAAATGACTATTGCATAACATACACAATGACTCACTACATAACCTCAACCTCCACAATGACTCATTACATAACCTCCACGTAATAAAACAGCGGCTAACTAGTCCGACAGTATTGCTTTTTCTTGTATTTGTTGCTACATTCTCCACATAAATATAATTATAAACTACGGTTTAAGCAGTAAATTAC
>NW_026304304.1:0-363 GCF_001194135.2 Octopus bimaculoides | reverse complement strand
TTGAATTACAGGCACAACAGAAACAGGAAGTAAGAGTGAGAGAAAGTGGAGGTGGAAGAATACAGCAGGGTTCGTCACCATCCCCTGTCGGAGCCACGTGGAGCTTTAGGTGTTTTCGCTCAATAAACACACACACACACATATTCTTTTGCTTGTTTCAATCTGACTGCGGTCATACTGGAGCACCACTTTAAAGAATTTTTTTTAGTCGAAGAAATCGATCCCAGTACTTATTCTTTGCAAGCCTAGTACTTATTCTATTGTTCGTTTTTGCCGAAGTGCTAAGTTACGGAGACGTAAACACCAACATCGGTTGTCAAGCAATGGTGGAAGGACAAACACGCACACACACATATATATATA
>NW_026304303.1:0-730 GCF_001194135.2 Octopus bimaculoides | reverse complement strand
TTCTTTTAAGATCCAAGTGAATTGGAAACAGTATTAAGCGATAGGATATCTTAACAAATGTAGTTTTTCGAACGAAATAAGTCAAAGCTGCCCTCCAGCCATGAAGGCAATCACATCATTTGTTGGACGACGATGGAAGTATTATTCTGAGAAAGTTCTCCACGTTTACTAGAGATCAATCGGTTGGCTTGGCTAGCAATCCCAGGCTTGTTTGCTATGTAATAACACAAACACAGTACACTTGTTTATTACCAGTGTCCCCTTCGTGT
Source organism: Octopus bimaculoides (assembly GCF_001194135.2). Taxonomy (NCBI): domain Eukaryota; kingdom Metazoa; phylum Mollusca; class Cephalopoda; order Octopoda; family Octopodidae; genus Octopus; species Octopus bimaculoides. The sequence goes on along the minus strand of NW_026304303.1, from coordinate 461 downwards.
GTGTGTGTGTGTTTGTATTTTAGTGAATCTGTACGTAATGGGCTGTGAAGGCATGTGGTTTTGTGATTAGGGTATTCGGCTCACGATTGTAAAGTCGTGAGTTCAATTCCTGACAGCGCGTTTGCGAACTTGAGCAAAACATTTTATTTCACGTTGTTCCTGTCCATTCATCTGGCAGAATTGATTTGTACCAGTAATTCAAAGGGTCGGTTTTGCTACATCCTGTGTGAAGCTGAATCTTCCTGAAAGCTACGCGTGTCTGTGGAATGCTCAGCCACTTGCACGTTAATTTCCCGCGCAGGCTGTTCCATTGATCAGATCAGCCGGAACATGCTCCGTCGCAACCGACGGAGCGCCAGTGATTTTTGTGCATCTGTATGCATTGTGCTGCGAAGACTCGAGGCTTAGGAATTAGGATATTCGGCTCATGGTTGTAAGGTCGAGAGTTCAATTCCTGGTGG
>NW_026304302.1:0-373 GCF_001194135.2 Octopus bimaculoides | reverse complement strand
TACACACACAGATACATACATACATACATACAAACAAACACCATATATATATGTATGTTCATACATATATACATAGACACATACATACTACAGGCTTTCATTCATATGTACTGGTACCCATACATGCATACATATGTTAATACATGCAACATACATACGTTCATTCATACATACATACATGTTCACACATGCATTCATACATACATACATACATGCACACACACATACATACATTCATACATATATGCACACACACACATACATAAATACATACATATGCATACACACATACATTCATTCATACATACACACATACATACATTCATACACACACACACATATATATGTATGCATGTGTGTGTGTGTGTGTGTG
>NW_026304301.1:0-317 GCF_001194135.2 Octopus bimaculoides | reverse complement strand
GGCATCAAGCTGTTAGATCAGGTTATGAAAGTTACGGATAGGGTCATAGCTGAACTAATTAGGGAGTGAATCAATTTAGATGAGATGCAGTTTGGGTTCGTGCCAGGTAAAAGCACCACTGATGCCATATTTCTAGTGAGACAGCTGCAGGAGAGATACCTAGCCAAGGATAAACCTCGGTACCTGGCTTTCGTTGATATGGAGAAAGCCTTTGACAGGGTCCCCTGATCTCTTATCTGGTGATCAATGAGGAAACTTGGGATAGAGGAATGGTTAGTGAGAGCTGTGAGAGCCATGTACAGAGATGCTGTCAGTAA
>NW_026304300.1:0-297 GCF_001194135.2 Octopus bimaculoides | reverse complement strand
CATAATTGGAGACGGATTAAGTTTATTTAGGTTCATTTTTTTTTTTTTTCACTGAAAATGAGTGAATTTCTGACAAGGTAAACAAATGGATTCTAAGTACAGAATTAACGAAAACAGGAAATGAACGTAGTGACTTAGGTTTCGATTTTTGGTCATGATTTTGTTATATACCTCCTAAATACATACATACATACATGAGAAATCGATCGGCTAATTCGTACATTACAAGAGCAATCTGTGAATGGAACGGTAAAAATATGCAAGATTTTTCTCAAGTTCCAAATGGGAATTTGTCTG
>NW_026304299.1:0-238 GCF_001194135.2 Octopus bimaculoides | reverse complement strand
TGTCTCTCTCTCTCTATCTACTTTCGAGTTCTAAAATATACACCCACACACTTAGACCAATATCAATGTATTTATACATACACAAATTTATATGCACATTCAGACATGCTCACTTACATATATCTATATGTGCGTGTGTATGTATGTATTGTTTATATAACTTCATTTCAAAACAAATATACAGCCCTGTTACTATATATGTAATGCATATATATATATATATATATATATATATATA
>NW_026304298.1:0-308 GCF_001194135.2 Octopus bimaculoides | reverse complement strand
GTGTGCGTGCGTGTGCGTGTGTGTATGTGTGTGTGTGTGTTTGAGTGTGTGGTGTATCCTGAAGCGCTCACGGCATTCTTTCCCTCGTCGTCTTCTCACAAATCGTATGCAATTTTTTTTTACCAAATGTTAGGAACTTTCGACTCCAAAACAAAGATTTTTCTCCCCACCCCCTCCCAAGAAAAACAAAAGAAAAAACAGAAAAAGTTCCCAAACAGAAAAATAGTTGTAAATAAATAAAAAAAACTAAAAAGAACATTTAAATTTACAACCAAAAGAAATAAATAACATCAGCAAAAAAAAAAAAA
>NW_026304297.1:12472-13682 GCF_001194135.2 Octopus bimaculoides | reverse complement strand
TGTGTATGCGTGTGTATATGTGTATATGTATGTGTGTGTGCGTCTTTCCTTTACATATACACACATCCACATATTCATACATACATACATACATACATACGTAATTTTTATATATTCATAGTTACATAAAAGTTACAATTATTTAAATTTCATTTAAATCTTTGTGTCTTCAAACATCATATTTATGTCGTTTCTTAATCTATACACACTCGTTTAAGATAACAATGAATTATCTTCATTAGTATCTGAGCAGTCTAATTAGGGATTGCTTGTCGTTACTCTGCTTTAATTAATTAGAAGGTAGCATGCGAAATACAAGGGCCATTCCGGAAGTCTTCAGACATATTCGGGAGAAAAGAGGCGTGTTTGTGTGGTAAGAAGCTTGCTTCCCAACCACATGGTTCTGGTTTCAGTCCCACTGCATGGCACCTTGGGCAAGTGTCTTCTACTGTAGCCTTGGGCTGACCAAAGCCTTCCGAGTGGATTTGGTAGACGGAAACGGAAAGGTGCCCGTCAAATATATATATATATATATATATGTATATATATACATATATATACATCTTTTATTGATCCGTAACAATGGAACCGTAAACAATATCTATCTATCTATCTATTAGGGTGGCGAGCTGGCCGAATCGTTCTGAGTTCAAATTCCGCGGAAGTCGACTTTGCGTTTCATCCTTTTGGGGTCGACAAATTAAGTACCAGTTGCGTACTGGAGACGATCTAATCGACTGCCCCCCGCCAAAATTTCGGGCCTTGTGCCTAGAGTAGAAAAATATCTATCTATCTATCTATCTATACATACATACATACACACACACACACACACACACACACACACACACACACACACACACACACACACACACACACACACACACACATATATATATATATATATATATATATATATACGTGTGTGTGTATATGTATATATATGTGTGTGTGTAAATATATATGAGTGTGTGTGTGTATTTATATAAAGAAATAATTACTGGTGTCGCATGAAACGGTCGTATTGCATTAATACCTGACATCCTGTCACTTATATGTTTATATATATATGTGTGTGTGTGTGTGTGTGTGTGTGTGTGTGTGTGTGTGTGTGTATTAAGAAAAAAGAGGCAATCAGAATTTTGGATAATTGGTTATTAGTTTGTTTAACCGAATTCTTCAAGAAAAATTGAACCAAAATAATATATAT
>NW_026304297.1:6342-10979 GCF_001194135.2 Octopus bimaculoides | reverse complement strand
CACCTGCAAATCATAAATTGCATTTCGCGTGTTCAGTCCCTCCCAAAGCCGTAAACCATCGCTAGGTAACATCATCATCATCATCATCGTCGCCACCACCACCACTACTACTACTACTACTACTACTACTACAACTACTACTACTACTGCTACTACTACTACTACTACTACTACTACTACTACTGCTACTATTTTCACTGGTTTTTCACTCCTACCTCTTTCACTGACCTCTTATTTCCTCCTCCTCCTCCACCTCCTTTTTTTTCCTCTCAGTTTTCACTTTTATTTACTGCAACCCCTTCTTTCTCTCTCTCACTCTTCCTCCCCTCCCCTCTACACCTCTCCTTTTTACACATAAATTCCACCTCTCTCTCTCTCTCTCTCTCTCTCTCTCCCTCACACACACACACATCCATATATACATATATATATATATACATATACATGTATATGTATGCATATTTATATACATATATATATATGTTTTATCTCTCTCTCTCTCCCTCATACACACACACACATATTGTGTGTGTGTGTGTGTATATATATGTATATGTATATATATATATATATATATATATATATATATATATATATATATATATATATATATGTATATATATATAATGCATTTATATATGTGTGTGTGCATATACATATGTATATTTAAATATATATATATGCATATACATATATATACATATATATGTATATATATATATATATATCTCGTACATTCACCCGTATACATATACAGACGAACGCTAATCTTTACAAATCTGCACCATATCTTTTTAAGCATTTCTCTCTCTCTTCACTTATCCCCGTAAACCTCGCCCATTCATCATTTAATACTATGTTGTTGTTGTTGTAATTTATGGCGTGGTTTCCTTCCATCACACACACATACACGCACACTCACACGCATACATATATATCATATGTGTACCTGCTACAACGAAATTTGTCCGATATATAAAAATATAGTGAATAATGCAACCACTGATGTTGCAAAAGACCTGCCGGACTGAAATAAACTCAACGAATGCAATTAGAATATCATTAAACTAAAACAATTTTGTATGTACCATAGTTAACGTATATACACCTTTGAAAGACATGATGCTGTGGTCTCTGTCTGAATGGAAATTCCTGTGAAGTTGATGTTATGTGAAGACATGTGGACTCGTTGTCCCGGTGAAGTGGCACATGTAGCTTCTTTGGAAGGTATTTTCTTTCGCATTGCGGCAGTGCCCTCAACTGAATGAAGTATGAGGACCCTTGGGAACTGGAATTTAACTCCGCAATAGACTGGTGAACCCGTTCAGTGAAGACTTTTGTACTCTCGGTCTGTGGATCCAAATCAATTGTTTTTTTTTATAGGCAGGAGAGTTATAGCTATTTGATACATAGAAAAGCGTCAGTTCTAACCGTATCTCGTGTCTCGTTTGTAATTGGAAAGATAAATAAGAGACATGGAGAAACCAGCTGCAAGGAGGAAAACAGGAATATTCCAGACAAAAGCAATAATAGCAAGATCGGGAGAGATTTTTACGTTTGAATATTTTATTGTCTATTTTTGGGTCTTTTCTCTTTTCATCATCATCATCGTCGTCGTCGTCGTCGTCAGGCTACTACTACTACTACTACTACTACTACTACTACTACTACTACTACTACTACTACTACCACCACCACTACTACTACTACTACTACTACTACTACTACTACTACTACTACTACTACTACATATGGTTTCAAATTTTGGCGCAAAGCCAGCAATTTCAGGTAAGAGAGGTTAAATCGATTAGATCGACCCAGTACGCAACTGGTACTTAATTTATCGACTCCGAAAGGATGAAAGGCAAAGTCGACCTCTTAGGAATTTGAACTTAGAACGTAAAGTCGGACGAGCTGCTGATAAGCAGTTTGTCCGGCGTGTTAACGATTCTACTGAGAGAAATTGTATCGGCGGGGGTTGATACTTATTTCTCAACCCCTGAGAAACAGGATAAAAAAACAAAAACAAAAAAAAACAGAGAAGATCCAGGAAAGTTAGATTGTGAAACTGTCGTGGCACTTTACAAGGCCAGAAATATTTTTGGTGGAATCGTTAGAAACTAGAAGATATTGATTTATACAATTTAGTTCCATTCCGAAAAACGTCTTTAAGAAATTTTCAAAACAAATTCTGCTTAACTGGAATTTTATTCCGTTTTTGGATTTGGTTTGTAAGATTCTTTATGTGAGTTCGTGTTGTGTCTGGTGAGAGTCATTCTCTTTTAATGCCTTATTATCTAACACACTCACCGGTTCGAATTCCACTCATTTACTCATTTGTTTCTTTAAAATTTTCGTTGCGTCTCGCAACCTTTACAATGGAATTTTATTAATGGAAGGGAAGTAATTTAGATAGGTTAATTTCTTAGTGTACTGAAGAGTTGCTTCCCTTACATCAGTATTTGTCACTTTTCTCCTCAAAAGTTTTGCTATCTTAAATTCTTTTCTCGGGTAAAAAAATTTTTTTCTTCTTATTTTCCTTTTCCATTCTCCATATTTATTCCTATAATCCTTTTCTATCTATTTTCCACCCGCGTCTTTTCCAATACAAAAGACTCTTTATATTCCTGGCATTTAAATGCGGTCCGTTACTTCCTGAATTTAAATTCCCTTCATTTATCGCTATAATAAAGTACCAGTCACATACTAAGGCCAGTTAATCTATTCTGCCCCTTCCCACACTATACACAAATTTGTAATATCCTCTCAGTCGTACAATAATTATTGTTCTAATTAAATGCAAAAGGCGGCGAGATGGCAGAATCGTTAGCACGCCGGACGAAATGCTTAGCGGTATTTCGTCCGTCGCTACCTTATGAGTTCAAATTCCGCTGGGGTCGACTTTGCCTTTCATCCTTGCAGGATCGATAAATCAAATAACTTTTTAAACACTGGGGTCGATGTAATGGACCCCACCCCTCGCCACTAATATCTATCTATCTTCCTCTCTCTCTCTCTCTCTCTCTCTCCCGCTGTCTGTCTTTCTTTCTGTCTCTGTCATTCAGTGTATCTATCTTCCTTCATATCTAAGTAGTTCTCTGCCTCACTCACAGGCTGTCTCTCTCTCTGTCACTATCTATCTATCTATCTATCTGTCTATCTATCTATCTATCTATCTATCTATCTATCTATCTATCTATCTATCTGTCTATCTATCTGTCTATCTATCTACCTATCTATCTATCTGTCTGTCTATCTATCTATCTGTCTATCTATCTATCTATCTGTCTATCTATCTGTCTATCTATCTACCTATCTATCTATCTATCTATCTGTCTATCTATCTATCTGCTCAAGTAATATAGAATTGCGAATCATGACGTTGAAACGGGTGTCAACACGCAATTTCAGGGTTCTAATTTTATTTTCTTTTGAGTGGGTAGCGAAGCGGATACCACGCCGACCACCAGCTGTGATTTATATCGGAAATTATGACAACCTACAAATCCGTCAATTATTCACAGCACCTCACTCAACTAAATGACTCATTATTATTATTATTATTATTATTATTATTATTATTATTATTATTATTATTATTATTATTATTATTATTATTATTATTTCGTTTGTATTTCTAGGTACGTACGTATTTATATAAATACTGCATGTACAGATATGTATGAATATGGGATATATATATATATATATATATATTTATATATGTATATATATAAATAAATAAATATATATATATATATATATATCGGTGTGTGTGTATATATATATATTCGTTTTCTGAAAAGGCAACGTTTTGGACTTACGACACTTTCGCATAATATATATTTCGGGATGGTTATTTACAAAAAAAAAGTAATAAGATAAGTTTTAATAGATTTAGTTACCGGATCTAATTCTATATGTTCTTAGGAATGTTGAATAGAATTTATAGGTACGTGAAGGAATCGCATCTGAAAATTTGCTCAGCATATTAGCACTAAATAATTTTAGAATTAGATACGATTACCTAATACATAATTTACATCTGTCCGATCCATTACTAAACGGGGGAGCTCTGCCATTTACGAACCATGATAGTTCATACGTTAAATTTCTATCTCTAAAGTTATTCACAAAGGCCGCTAAAGTGGTGGATGTCTTGCATTTGGGGTTGTGAAAGAATTCATGTGGGCTCTATATTTCCTTTTGAAGTCGGTCGTGCTTCTTCTGGCCATTAGATACAGTAACCACACATTTATAGATAACGTTGTAGTAGCGACATGAGCTTGCATGTGGACAGGACTCATGGATCCTACAATTACATAGTCTATTGGATGTTACGTTAGTCTGGGTCTTCTTATTTTTACTCTAGTTCTTATTCGTATGATTATTATTACTATTATTCATATTGATACGCTTATTTTTGTCGTCACTAATAATATGATTAGACTTAGGTTTGGTAGCTGATTTCAAAATCATTGTTTTATTTCCATTGTTATTATCCTTAGCCATACATTTAATTCTGTTTCCATCCAATCCTGTACACAAAGTATCGTTATAAGTTAGAGTATCATGTTTACCATATGTATGTATGTATATACATATACATACATACACACACACATATATATGTATGG
>NW_026304297.1:5655-5933 GCF_001194135.2 Octopus bimaculoides | reverse complement strand
GTTGGTTGTAGTAGTAGTAGTGGCCGTGTTGGCAATGGTAAATGGCAGTGTATATACATATACATATACATACATACATACATACATACGTACATATATACATGCATACATAGATGCATACATAAAAATATATATCCTGAAAATATTGCACATCTGAGGACAACAACATGCAGTTAAATGCAAAGAAATTCCAAACCCAACGCTACCAGCACACAAAGCTAAACGATATGCAGACAACATACACTGGCCCAGGAGGAATTGCATCCCCCCCCCCCCCC
>NW_026304297.1:4226-5629 GCF_001194135.2 Octopus bimaculoides | reverse complement strand
CCACATACTTTGGTACATTGATAGGTTTCGGCCAGTATTGGTCCAGGTCATGTCTGACCTAATAGCGCCACCTGGTAAAGTCATTCAAATCAGAAATCGGACAACATGGCCCACTCGATGAGAGAGTTATTGTTTATGGAGACATAACCGGATGTAGGAGGTTTGTCCGGGATATCTTGAAGGAATTTGTCCAAAAAACATCTTGTACTTTATGGGGTCTGTTTCTTCTTTAATGTGCTTTGGTGTGGCATTAAAGAGAGCGGGGTCAATTGAGGTGAAATAATTGTGCCACATTGTTGTGATGTGATGCGAGTATGCTTTATGTTGTGGGTCTCTAAAATATTTCCCCGGTCCTGCTGTAAAGTTTCCAAATTTAATTTATCTATTTGTGCTCCATTGAGCTGTTGGTAGCTTTTAAATCATCTTTGGTAAGTGAAATAAACATCAGAGATATTTTGCTCTACAAAGAAACCGCTGGAGCTACTCAGAGATTTTGCAAGATCTTCTAAATCTATTGCAATGCTGGGGGCCCTTCTGCATCGTCTGCAGGGTCACAAGTGTTTCGCTCCTTAGCCTGTACGCTCCATCTGAATGACGCAGTGAGGGCTGGGCTGGTCTTCACCTACGGAAGGGTTCCATACACAGTCTCTTATCAACCATAGCCACCTTGAGCTAATTTCAGTTGCTTTACCTACTTCCTTGACGGCTTTCTTCAGCTGTCTGCGTTCGAGGAATCTATCTTCTGCAAGAAATAATGCTCTGATCTCGATGGAAAGCCTCGGCAAACCTACTTCAATGGGCGAATGAGGCCGAATGCCTTACCTTGACGAGGGCCTCGTGTCTAATTATATACTGTGTTTATTAAATACGCGGTGGGAGATATCGAGGCTGTCCACCCAGTTCGATCAGTTGGTGGCTTTTAAATAGTCTTTTGTATAGTAGTTTAAGTTTTGCTTGCCTTAGCATTTTTCCAGTAATCGAAGGCGCAATAACTGGGGACATTTTTATGTGAACCGCTTTGGAGAGAGTTAACAAAAATAAGTGAATAAATAAATACATAAATAAATAAAATAAAAATAAAAGCGGCCATTGCTAAAAGTTGCCGATATTGTCTTTATATGGTTAGTTGATTTGCTAGAAATAGGAGTTAATTATCCTTCAGATTAAACTTTGGTGTCCTTCACTTCAAAAGATTATGTTGTCTGGGGTACTATGTTCTTGAAACACACACACACACACACACACACACACGCGCGCGCACAAAAAAGACTAATAAAAACAACAAATAACGAAAAAGAAATGAAACAGGTGTGATGGTCATGGCTGGAACTTTTTGATGATTATTCTGCTTTGATTAGGGTTTAAAAATAACAATGACAAGGAGTCTAATAAAGTCTGTGGAA
>NW_026304297.1:876-2073 GCF_001194135.2 Octopus bimaculoides | reverse complement strand
AACTTCAGTTAGAATATACATCTTTTTCGTTTAAAAATCATTCGTATTTCCAGCTTCAACGTTGCAACGAAAGTAAAGGAAGTTGGGAAGTGACTTCAACATTTTTCGTTAGAAAAATCTGTACCCGTTTGGTTTTAAACTTCAAGAAATTAACGGGTCTTGCGCAGACAAAGTACAACCATAAAGTGATAGTATGTTGTCAACTTAACGTGACAGTCCCATGAAAGGGAAGAATGCTACTGTTATTTAGCCCTAGGAAACACCGTTTCCTGTTGGACTTGACACATTTCCTGTATCCTTATGTTTTAAAAGTGTGTCCTTATGTTTCCATTTAGAGATTTAGAAATGTATTATTTCTATTTTCAAAGTAAAACCATTTCTATTGTGAATCCCAATGTTTTCCTTTCCATTTTCCGTTAGTTGTACACCTTTGCAGACTGAAGAATTTTTCTACATCATATGAAAATGTAAATGCATCACTTTTAGAAGTCCCAAATATAATTGGACAGTGCTGTGTCCGAGGTTCTGGCGAGGGTAATTAACTACTGATTTTGTTTTTACTTTTGACAGTAGCTTAAAATGTAGAGAAATTTCAGTCGTGGAAATGAATTTTAATAATTTTCTGTCGAGTTTTTCCCTTTCTCGGAAAACATGAGTATCTGTGAACTCTAAAAAGCTTTGAACTTCACCTGTCCTTACGTCGTTCAATAGACAGAGATTTTACCATAATGCCTTGCATTTTCTAATGATCTGTCTATTTAAATTATTGTGTTTATATTTTTATATAATAAATGTACGCATACATTCATACATATTTATTTGTATAAATGTATTTTCTACAATAATATTTATGTGTCTATGCATGTTGTGGTTGTGGTTGAGCTTTTCCCCTTTTACCAAGCCACTGTCTACGACGTTTAACATTTCGATAGAAGATCCACTTTCGTCACCAGTCACAAGTCTATCCAAAAAGGGTGAAATGGGTTCGCGAGAATTTGAGAGAAGAGCAGATGTCAACTCGGGATTTGCGGTTGCTTTCGGACAATTCATGAGGCAACCATTTTCCAAGTTTAGGAACCTTTCCAAGTTGTTGAAGATGACGATGAACAGTTGTATGGTTTGAACTAAGCTTTATTGCCAATTCTTCAACTGATAATGCAGGATTTTCTTCAAGTAATGCCTCAAGGAGTTTATCAT
>NW_026304297.1:0-551 GCF_001194135.2 Octopus bimaculoides | reverse complement strand
ATATATATATATATATATATAAATGTGTGTGTATGTATGTGTGTCTGTGTTTATGTGTCTGCGTGTGTGTGTGATTGTGTGTATGTATGTTTATGTGTGTGTGTGTTTGGTCCTTCTCACTAATTCACAACCGGTGTTGGTGTGTTTACGTTTCCGTAACTTACCAGTTCGGCAAAAATAACCGATAAAATAAGAAGCAGGTTAAAAACAAAGGAAGCATTGGGGGTCAATTCGTTCGAATAAAATTCCTGAAGGTGGCGCCCCAGTATAGCCGCAGTCTATTGACTGAACCAAGTTAAAGATAAAAAAAATCACGCTTTGTTAAAGGGTGGATTAGCATCTTCTGAGAAACAGTGAATCCACCCGGATTAATATCTATCCGAATACCCTTGTTGATATTATGGTATCGCTATAACTTTATTGTTTACAAATATAAATACACACGTATTGAAGATTATATACACCTTTCTGCAAGGACCTACACAGTAATTTAATGTTGTTGGTCAGTAAAGTATGTATGTATGCATGTATGTATGTATATATATATATAT
>NW_026304296.1:0-415 GCF_001194135.2 Octopus bimaculoides | reverse complement strand
CGTATGTATACATGCGTGTATGTGTATGTGTTTGAGATGTAATGAAGTGTATTTCGATGGTTGTGGATTGCACTTACCTGGTTGTATCATACGTGTTTTTGTAGTTTTTTTTTATTGTAATTGATGTATGATTGAATAGTTAACGTTCACGCTCATAATATATAGACATCTGGATTAAGTTTTATTATCCAGCCCTCCTTTCACACGGAATTTCGTCTATCTTTAAACCACGATCCTGAAGTGACTTATATATAAGGGAACTGTTATTGTGTACGCATATCAGAAAATGTATATAAGTCGAAACAATTTGTTAGCCTTTTATGTTTTTTTTATAATTGTTTATATTACATACCATGTAATATTATAATATAAAGAAATTATTGGATTATCAATAGTATCTCTCTATTTAATTTAT
>NW_026304295.1:0-355 GCF_001194135.2 Octopus bimaculoides | reverse complement strand
TAGAAATGATTCAGTTTTGGCTTATATATTTCAATGAAAAAAGTTTCCTTATTTAATCTATCCTGTGTTGATGTTTCAATCGCACATTGAGGGAATGGAAAGATTACAAATTGTGTATTTCAGTGTATTTCGATTTCGAAGAACACCTTCTTTTACAAAGTGTGTTCATAATACACTCCACTGGGATAATTGTGCTCTGACTGTCTTGTGTATCCTCAGATATATATATATCCCGAATCTCAAACTAATACACCTGTTTGTTTTTACACACCTGTCTTCCTCTTTTGTTTTTTGTAAATTCCAACTATATATATATGGAGTGGCTGTGTGGTAAGTAGCTAGCTTACCAACCACA
>NW_026304294.1:0-326 GCF_001194135.2 Octopus bimaculoides | reverse complement strand
TATGGTGAGGAATCTTACATTGGGGAGTAGTAACGACTAGGCTAGGGTAGATGACTGCTTATCGTGATCATTCGTCTTTTGTTTTCCTTTGCTCTCTTTTACAAACCCAGTGAACATACATATATTTTCGATTTCAAAGAAATTCAAACAATACATATAAGACACAAGTTAAAAAGATTCTCAGCAATTCAACTTCTCTGGTTGACATTAAGATACCCACCCCCAAATTTTAGAGCAAAATTCTTTTAACAGGTTCCTTAAGACTGGAATTTTGGAATCTGTGCATAAAGATGAGTAGTATGGGATAGATGTGTCATGATTAGAAT
>NW_026304293.1:0-579 GCF_001194135.2 Octopus bimaculoides | reverse complement strand
TGTGGTTGGCAAGCAAGCTACTTACCACACAGCCACTCCTGTGCCTATATTGTATCTGAAGTGTAGTTTTAATGAGGGTACTAGGAATCTTTTTCTCTTGTACTTCTTTCAATCATTTCGCTTCCCCCATGCTGGGGCACCTCCTTAAAGAAGTTTAGTTGAACGAAGTGTCCCCAATACTTATTTTTTTCTATTAAAGCCTGGTTTATATTGTATCAGTCTCTTCTGCTGAACTGGTAAGTTACTGGGACTTAAAGATACCAACACCGGTTGTCAAGTGGTGGTGGGGGACAAACACAGACGTAAAGTCACACACACACAAACACATATTGGAGTTTGGCCAGCTCCATGTCAAACAGTCCAACCCATGCCAGCATGAAAAACGGACGTGAAATGATGATGATGATGCACGACAGGCTTCTTTCAGTTTCCGTCTACCAAATCTGTTCTCAAGGCTTTAGTTGAAACAAGGTTATAGTGGAAGACATTTTCCCAAAGTGCCATGCAGTGGGACTGAACCTGGAACCAAGTGGTCGGGAAGGAAACTTTTTGCCTTACCGCCATGCCTGCACCTGTGTG
>NW_026304292.1:0-362 GCF_001194135.2 Octopus bimaculoides | reverse complement strand
TCTCTCCTTTTCATGGGAGAGTTTGATCTTGTTTTCTATTTCTAACAGTGCTAATTTTAATTTAGCCCTTTTCCTATCCTCCAATTCTCTATTTAACTGGTTTGAGACCTTTGTTCTGTGTCTCATAAGGATTTTCCTGTCTCTGGGAATTCTATTGGCATGTTTGCTGGTCTTTCTTTTTGGCACGTATTGGGCGCATATGTCTTGTATGGTTGACATAAAATGACTTAGTTTGAGGTCATTGTCTTGTATAGAAAGGCTGTCATGCCAATTTTGATTTCGAATCTATTTGTGAATTGACTTCCAGTCCGTCCTGTGGAAATTCAGGTTGGATATGGCTTGAGTCCTCCTGATGGGGTGGG
>NW_026304291.1:391-628 GCF_001194135.2 Octopus bimaculoides | reverse complement strand
CCACAACCACAACCATCATGACAACAACAGCAACTCTAGCAGCGTTAACGTCAACGATAGTGAGTGTAGTAGCAGCGGCGGTATTAGTAGTAGTAGTAGCAGCAACAGCAATAGTAGTAGTAGTAGTAGTGGTAGTAGTAGTAGTAGTAGAGATAGTGCTGGATGGCAGTCATAGGAGCAGCGTCAGTTTTACAGGCGATAGTAGAGTGGTAGTGGTAGTGGTAGTAGTAGTAGTAG
>NW_026304291.1:0-381 GCF_001194135.2 Octopus bimaculoides | reverse complement strand
TTTACAGGCGATAGTAGAGTGGTAGTGGTAGTGGTAGTAGTAGTAGTAGTGGTAGTAGTAGCATGCAGCAGCAGCAGGAGAGTTTGTTCTTGCAGTAGTAGTGGTAATATTACTACTTAATAGTGATCATAATAGTAACGGAAGTAATGATAGTACTGTTGGAAGAAGATATAGTACAAATAGCAGTGGGAGTAATAGTACTATGTGCTGCAGTAGTATGTGCTGTAGTAACAGATAGAATTAGTTCAGTGCCATAGAGCTGCAGTAGACGAAAGACAGTTTGTCTTAGCGACTTGCCGTAGAACGATAGTGTATGGTGCAACAGAATAGAACGGTATGTAGGTGTGTGTGTATGTATATATGCATGTATGTATGTATGTA
>NW_026304290.1:0-274 GCF_001194135.2 Octopus bimaculoides | reverse complement strand
TCTCTGAGAATCCACTGTTCCTTAATGCACTATTATAATATGGTGTGCTATTTTGAAATGCTGTCTCATCTGAAGATATGGATGATATACACCATCCTATATTACTAACTAGATTCTTAAGAATTACAAGTGGATGATTTGATTCTTTGTTAATATAAATACACATGGGGACATGTTATGTCTGTAGATATCTATATATGCATTAGTTTTTATATATATATATGTTTTACCTGTATTTGTTTGTATATGTATGTAGGCATGTACCAACGTTTTT
>NW_026304289.1:0-251 GCF_001194135.2 Octopus bimaculoides | reverse complement strand
AATTTCACAATTACAAAAAACGAACAAAATTTTTAAAGTTTTAGCAAAAACAACGCTGTTACCTACATACAGCCATCCGCGTGTGCGCCCGTACACACACGCACTCACGTTCATGCATGTACACACGTGCACTCTCACATACATATACATGTGAGAGTGCACGTGTGTGCATGCATGAACGTGCGTGCGCGTATGAACGTGTGTTCGTTTTTTGTAATTGTCAAATTTTTTCGCCATGAACGGTTTGTGTT
>NW_026304287.1:0-200 GCF_001194135.2 Octopus bimaculoides | reverse complement strand
GACAGACAGACAGACACACATTTTCATTTTTATATATATAGATATATATAGATATATACCCACATACACATATACATATTTATATTGTATATAGATATATGTATGCGTGTATATATATATATATTGTTATATACATATATTCATAGATAAATGTATGTAGTTATTATCTATCTCTTTCTTTCCATATACATACATACATA
>NW_026304286.1:0-508 GCF_001194135.2 Octopus bimaculoides | reverse complement strand
TATACACTCACACAAATACGCACACATTCACATTCGCACAAATAGTTTTATGTACACCATGATTGCTTGTATGTGGGCGTGTGTGCGTGCGTGCGTATGTGTGTCTGTATAATATCATATATTGACAGCCACTTCCTCGGTTACGACGACGAGGGTTCCAGTTGATCCGATCGACAGAACCACCTACTCGTGAAATTAGCGTGCAAGTGGATCTACTGATTTACGTGCAAGTGGATCTAAGGTGCATCTACTGATACGCGTGCCTTTAAAGTAGTTCTGGAGGGAAATTCACAGTGACACAAAGTATGACAAGGCTGGCCTTTTGAAATACAGGTACTACTAATTTTCACCAGGTAAGTGGACTGGAACAGCGTGAAATAAATTGTCTTATTCTAGGGCACGACGCGCCGTTGGATATCGATCTTATAGCCTTACGATTGTGATCCAAATATCTTAACCACTAAACCACGCGCCTTCAAATATTATAGGAACACGCACGCATACATAT
>NW_026304285.1:0-602 GCF_001194135.2 Octopus bimaculoides | reverse complement strand
GCATCAATTCTAAAAGCAACGGCACCATAATTCCGATAATGGCAGGAAAAGAAAAAAAAATATTGGACCTAAAAGCACACAAAGAGAAGGCTAGATAGATAGATAGATAGATAGGTAGATAGATACATTTCTTTTATTAGCCACACAGGGCTCAACAAAGATGCGACGAATACAATGTAGAGCTTTTCTTTTTAGGAGGGGGAAGGAAGAGAAAAAAAAAAGTAGAGGTGGGTGTCGATCAAAAGGGATCGTAGGAAGAAAACAAGGGGGGAGTTCGATCAAAAGGGACCGAGAGCAAAAAAAAAAAAAGCGATCAATAGGGATCGTGTATTACAGTAATGTTCTCGTGTAAAAAGAGGGGAGGACAGTTTAGGTTTAGCCGTGAAAAGAAAAGCCTACGGATAGGTAGATAGATAGATAGATAGATAGATAGGTATGTTGATGCAAACAGTTAAAATAGAACTCAAAAGATGAGTATATGTATATTTTTTATTAATACTTAGCAAAAGCAGCAGAGTGACTCAAGGTCCGAGAGTTTCGTACGTTTGACACTTAAGTGTCACTCTGTTACTTCTGCTAAATATATATGTGTATATATATAT
>NW_026304284.1:0-296 GCF_001194135.2 Octopus bimaculoides | reverse complement strand
GCATTACAAAACCTACATAATTAACTATTTTGTCACAAACTATGCAGATTGTAATTTAGTTGTACCCCATTTTCTAAGCAGCAGAAATAGGCTTTAATCACCTACACCAACCAATAACTAATTAGTAATATATTTTATTTTCCCTTGTATTCTTGACTAGAAGACCTAACTGCCACTTTTCAGCTGGGCTTCACACTGAAAGCATTTATTAGATTTTCATCACAACACACATTGTGTACTTTTCTTCTACCTAGAGTAAAGAATCTTGATTTATTAAGACTACACACCCACTCACA
>NW_026304283.1:0-722 GCF_001194135.2 Octopus bimaculoides | reverse complement strand
AATATAATATACAAATATATGCATATATACATACATATATGTACATGCATATATGGGTACAAGACATCAAAAAAGAAAAAGTAGGCAAAATGAGAAACGAGAATATAAAAAACAAAAACATAGAAAAATGAACTTTTTTTCGAACAACGAAAGAAAGAAACAGAGATACGAGACAGGCAACATAAAGAACATTCCCTTCATCAGTTGTACCCTGTTTTATCTACTCCGAGTTTCGATGGTAGGGACATATATATATATATATATATATATATATTAGCTTGCTTACCAACCACATGGTTCCGGGTTCATTCCCACTGCGTGGCACCTTGGGCAAGTGTCTTCTACTATAGCCTAGGGCCGACCAAAGCCTTGTGAGTGGATTTGGTAGACAGAAACTGAAAGAAGCCTGTCGTATATATGTATATGTATGTACATGTATGTGTGTATATGTTTGTGTGTCTGTGTTTGTCCCCCCTCGCCCAGCATCGCTTGACAACCGATGGTGGTGTGTTTACGTGTCCGTAACTTAGCGGTTCGGCAAAAGAGACCGATAGAATAAGTACTAGGCTTCCAAAGAATAAATCCTGGGGTCGATTTACTCGACTAAAGGTGGTGCTCCAGCATGGCCGCAGTCAAATGATTGAAACAAGTAAAGGAGTAAAAGAGTAAAAAGACCGCAGCCACTTGGCTGAAACCCATAAATAAATAAATATATATATGTA
>NW_026304282.1:0-741 GCF_001194135.2 Octopus bimaculoides | reverse complement strand
TTTTCGTGGATTTGATATTGTATTCGCTAGTGATACAAACGGGAATCATCGCCATCATTTATCGCAACTTTTTCAGCGATTCCGCGCATATAATGTGCACACTGTTTTCTAAAACAGACAAACTCTCTCCTCGTGCTTTCAGTCACCTGGACTATATTTCACAGTCATTTGCCAGGGAAACAGAACATCCCTGTTGATGTTCTCACGAGACTCCCTGTCAATTCTATTTCCTCTCCTGCAACAATTGATTTACTTGCTATTTCGCAGGACCAACCTCTTTTGTCGACGTTAGATTTAACTTCGCCATAAATTCAACAATTGTAAATTTGCCTATCTTCCACTCCCTTCATCGAAGGCATCGTATACGCACAACCAGCTACCACCCCGCTTCTAATGGGATGGTTGAGCGATTTCATAGGCAACTTAAGGCTGCCTTACGCGCCTCGCTCAACCCGCAGTCTTGGGTTGAATTTCTTCCGGTCGTTCTCCTTGGATGCCGGACTGCGGTCAAAGCTGACCTGGGTTTCTCCTCGGTGGAGCTTCCTTACGGTACCACACTGGTGTTGCCTGGTACGACGGTGGTACCAGACTCGTCACAACCACCACATCCAGAGTCCTATGTTACTCGGTTACGGGAGTATTTCTCCAATCTTCCAGCTATGGATCCCAGACAACAGTCACCTCCCTCTCAAGTGCTAGCAGACATTGAGTCTTGGTCTCATGTGTTTATTAGGGATGATT
>NW_026304281.1:0-553 GCF_001194135.2 Octopus bimaculoides | reverse complement strand
CCGCCGTGGTAGTTATTTGTGGCGGAGGTCGTCATCGTCATCGAGCGTTCGTTTGCAGCCATCGTCATTCAGGCTGGAAGACTAATATTCCGAAAATTATTTACCGCCTTAGTATTCTGCAGCACATTTCAACATCATTGCTTTGTCTATTTGAAAAAAAATGGATATCTTCCAAAACAAATTAGCAAATTATAAATTGATTTAGTCATAGAATGGCTTAAGCATTTCTCCTGATGTCGTTAATTCAAAACAGCTACCGGCCAGCTACGGAACAGAAGAAGGAATGGAATTTTTTCTCGATTACAATGTGAGGACATTAGAAATAAAAGAGTTAAAAGCGTAATGGCGTGTAATCCTGCTCAAACAGAATGGTTTCAAGTTAAGTTTATTTTATCTGGTTCATCTGCACTTTTCAAATGTAAAGTCTTGCTTATTACAAATATAGTGTAAATATATATTATAGTTGTATTTATGTAGTTATTTATATATGTATGTACGTAGAAATGTATGTAAGTGTGTATGCATGCACGTATCCATAATCGGATATATATAT
>NW_026304280.1:0-228 GCF_001194135.2 Octopus bimaculoides | reverse complement strand
CTATCTATCTATCTATCTATCTATCTGTCTGTCTGTCTATCTGTCTGTCATCTCAATTTTCAAGTCTTAGTTATTTTTCTTTCTTTAGGCTTCTCTACTTCTCCCTCTCTCTCCATTTCTCCCCCTCTTTATCCATCTATCTTTCTATCTATCTCTCTCTCTCTCTCTGTCAGCCTAACTATCTATCTATCTATCTATCTATCCATCCATCCATCCATCTATCTATCT
>NW_026304279.1:0-605 GCF_001194135.2 Octopus bimaculoides | reverse complement strand
CTCTGGAAAGAACTTCCACATAGACCCATCCACCCCCATACAGAACTGACACGCACGCACCCAGCAAATTTGTAAAATATAAACAGCTTTCAAAACGCAACGAATAACGTTGGTGCCGGGGACCATGTACGTATGGGAATATTTGTGTATACATATATGTATGTATGTACGTATGTGTGAGGGGATATATATATGTATATATATGTATATTTTCCCCTCACATGTGGTGGCAGTGACTGTTGACGTACATCTGGACACACACATGTACTCATCTATATATGCTTTTGTATCCATAGATATCTACGTATGGTTATGTACACAGGCACAGACATGTGTATTGGAGTGTCTAAAACTATTTATATCGTCATATATACTGTTTTTAGGCTTTTTATGTCCCTTATATTTTTATATTTTCATTTTTCATTTATTTTTATTTTTATTTTTACTGTATTCTTATTTTTATTTTTATTTTTTACTTTATATTTGTATTGAATTTTTGCGAATCTCTGAAGAGGCCTAGCGAATCATGCATGTACCCCCATTATATCATTTTCCTCTGCTAATTACTCCGGCACGCAGGAGCTATAGGGATAGAATGGGGCATG
>NW_026304278.1:0-1298 GCF_001194135.2 Octopus bimaculoides | reverse complement strand
ATTATATACAATTGAAAGGGAAAGAAAATAAAAAAAAAAAGGAAATTATAATCCTATGAATGAATTATTCTATGAACCAATGTACGACAAATTGGAAGAGAAAAATAATTAGAAAATAAGAGAAAGAAAGTTAATGTTCCTCGGAACTTGTTATAAAGAAATTACGAGTAAAATAATTTGAAGAGAAAGAAGAGAAGGAATTTATAATTCAAGATATGAAATGAACAAAATGAAATAATGCATGAATTTGAATTAAAGAAATAAAAGGGAGAAATTTAAAAAATGAAAGACAAAATTATGTTTAAAATAGAATGAAGGATGATGGTAGAGAAAAGCGTAAGAATTTAAGAAAAAGAACGTAAGAAAATTATAAAGGAAAGAATGTTATGAAGAAAATGGATGAAGAAAGATATAATTATAATGTTTTTTTTTTTTTCTTGCAATAAACTTTGTATTTATAGCGGAGAGAAAGTGGACGTTGTGATTGTCAATAACTTTGGTTCTTCGTTGAGGAAGTAAAATTCAAATGAGAATGGAAGCGAAGTTTCAAATGAGAAGTGAATGTCCAACATGAAATTAGGCATAGAGATGGAGAAAGAAGAGGAAGTGGAGGAGAAGGAGGAGGAAAAGAAGAACAAGTACAAGAAAAATATTAAGAAAAATAAGAACAGCAACAACAACGACAAGATCAACATCAACAAGACAAAATGAAGAGAGAATACATAAATATGTTTTTAATTATGTAACAGGACAAACATATTCATAACTCTTTTTCTATACGTGAAAATCTATCCACTGATCTACTGAGTATGTAGATCATTGTGCTTGTTAATGAGACCAGATGGACTGAAAAATAACCATAATTGTCCCTTCAGAGCAGAGATCATACTGTCTTTCCCATAAGAATGTAAATTAATAACTACAGAAACTAATTCTGAATTTCTTGAAATTATCTTCCTCTGTCTCGGAGCGCCCCAACAGTCGCCATTATGATTCTGTTCTCATTCTCCAGCTAAAATGGAAATTTCAATTCTTAAAGAACTTTTTGTCTTCGGCGTTCATTGCATCACCATTTTACTTAATTACTTAGGACTTATAACGTACCTATCGTTTTTCATCATTCAACAATTATTTTGACTAATTTTTACCTTTTAACTAAACAAGTAAGCAAACTGGAGTATTGTGACCTTTATAAGGTATTTTAAAGAACCATTGCCGTTTGGCTGTGTACTAGTATTCTCAATCGAGAATCGAAACCTGACAGCGATTTTAAAATCACTGCAGTATTTAATTATTTC
>NW_026304276.1:0-261 GCF_001194135.2 Octopus bimaculoides | reverse complement strand
TATTCAACATATTCCCCTCTCAGATTCATACACTTATTGCAGTGGTCCTTTAGTTCTCTAACTCTCCGAATAAACGAACTTGAAAGGCTGGGTCTCCAACCAGGTCTTTCGTGATACACTTTATACGAGCAACGTTTCAACCCAGCCTTGTTTATGTATGCATGTGTGTAAGTATTTATGTATATATGTATGTATATATGTATGTATGTATGTATTTATGTATGTTTTATGTATCTATCTATCTATCTATGCATATATATA
>NW_026304275.1:0-348 GCF_001194135.2 Octopus bimaculoides | reverse complement strand
AGAGAGAGATAGTGAGAGAGAGAGATAGTGAGAGAGAGAGAAAGATGTATATCTATAGTCGCAAATGTATGTAAGTAACGTCATGATACATTAAGCTCGATATATATATCCAGACTATCTCTTAAATACTAAATCTGACACAGACTTAAAATTCAGAACAAGATATTGTCTATAATTAATAATTAACAAGACGTCAGATTCCGTGCAAGGATTTCGTGAAAATCAAATTTCATCATCGGCACTCTCTAGGAACACACCTACACAAACGTGTGTGTGTGTCTGTTTGCACGCACGTTTATGCATGGGCGTATTATGCATACGATATATATATATATTTATATATATATA
>NW_026304274.1:0-415 GCF_001194135.2 Octopus bimaculoides | reverse complement strand
GGAAGCGTTTTATGTCTGTAAACATAATGGGTGTCTTGTGCGTTGACTTGAATCGTTGGCTGTACTAGTCGTGACTTCTTTTATATATATATACGGTCGCTCATGTTGTTGAACAAAACACTTGATTACACGTTTCACCGCAGTCATTTCGACATCTGACTTATGTCACATTTGTGTGCCTATACAGGCAAATCGATTTCATGGAGGGAATGAACTTATGGACACAAATATTTGTATTTGATCACTATATACAGATCATTCGTGTGGTTGTTCGGCAAGAAATCGTGGAGTCTTCATCCAAAGTCTGACGACGGAAGAGTCCATTGGTTTTCTGCCCATGTATGTATGTACATGCCTAAGAAATATATGTGCATATATACGCACGTACACACACACACACACACACACACACACA
>NW_026304273.1:0-497 GCF_001194135.2 Octopus bimaculoides | reverse complement strand
TGTGTGTATGTGTGTGTGTAAATGAACACAGCATGGCCAAATGGTTACGTAGTTTGTTTCACACTCACAAAGTCCCAGGTTCAATCCTACTACAGGGCATATTGGGCGAGTGTCTTTCACCATAGGCATGTGAAATTGGGTAGATCGAAAATGTGTGGAAGCCCACCTCATGAATTGTATCTATATCTCTAAGAGTCCAACCTCACCACATAACATGCTGTGGTATGGCATTTCCTGGAAAGAATCACATGACATGAAAGTACAATAACAAGTACAAGAACAAGCACAAGAAATGACTGTAGAATGGTCAGCTCTGAATATATTAGTTCAGATATTTTGGAGTTGACTAAACAATAGAATACTCACCCCTGAAACCAACAGAGATAAAATTACACGCATACATAAATATATGTGACAAGGACAGTATATATTAATATTTTTAATTTATAGTATTCTTAATTTTTAATATTTCTAATATTTTAATATTATATAGGTAT
>NW_026304272.1:0-471 GCF_001194135.2 Octopus bimaculoides | reverse complement strand
ACATCAATATGAAGCAGTGTAAGGAATGGCTTAGCCCTGGTAAACAAGCGTCAAAATGTTTGCCAGTAGGTTGTGGTTTAGTGTTCCGGAGATGTCTCCATCAAAGCACCAGGTGTTAAAACACTTGGAAGTCATAGACAGGTGAGACAACTCACCCCAAATATCAATGTTTTGCCATTTTTGTGGCTTATCAACATCACACACCCAAACTGAATTTGAGGCAAAATGAATTGCTAGTCTATGACTATATACAAATAGTGTGAAAACTATTTACTGGTATGCCACAATGATGTATATGTAAATACATAATAAATTCAAATATGAATTAGAAGCAGCACTAGTGTTGTATATATTATCAACTACACATAATGATTGTTCTCTGCTTGTTTGGTGCTAGGCTGTGGTTTAGCACGGTGGAGATGTCTCCCTCAAAGCACACACACACACACACACACACACATATGTGTATCG
>NW_026304271.1:0-679 GCF_001194135.2 Octopus bimaculoides | reverse complement strand
TATATATATATATATATACAGAGAGAGAGAGAGAGAGAGAGAGAGGAAAACATACATGTGTGCGTGTGTGTGTGTATGGTCTTTTTTTCCTGCTTTTACTGTTTCACTGGTTTCAGTCATTGGACTGTGGCCATGCTGGAGCACCACCTTGACACACATTTCATGCTGGGGCATGACTTTGAAAATGAGACACTACATGTATCACTGACACCCACTTACAACTATCACGCAATATCAAAACAACAAGGCACACACGCACACACACACACACACACATACACACACACACACACATACTGCATAATTTCCTGTTCTCATCATCCTCATCATTTACAGTTTGTTTTCCATGCTGGCATGGGTTAGATGGCTTGACCAGAGCTGGTGAGCTGGTGAGCTGCCCCAGGTTCCAGTCTGATTTGGTATGGTCTCTATGGCTGGACACCAGCATTGCCCTCAACCATAATCTCACTTGGCTTCACAAATCTTCTCAAGCATGGTGTATCACCAAAGCTCCCAGTCACTTGTTATTCCCTCCATGAGGCCCAATGTATGAAGGGTGCTTTCTAGATGTCTCCAGCATGGGTGCCTGTTATGGGACACCAACATCAGCCACAACTACGGTTTTTCTTGTCATTTAATTCCTTACTATGTTCTGTACTCAACTAATGCATTTTTTCTG
>NW_026304270.1:0-594 GCF_001194135.2 Octopus bimaculoides | reverse complement strand
ATAAAATGCACCATTTTGAGCGTGGTCGTTGCCAGTACCGCCTGACTGGCAAAATTATGAGTTTTTATAAGTAGGAAAGAAAACAGGACTCCAGTTTTTTGAGGGGAACTGGCCTTGCTTGACATGCAGGGAAGATGAAGGTATAAACTTTACACACTGTACTTGATGTATGCTATGAGTATACAAGATGTGTAGTGGAATCACAGGCAGTCTATCCAAGAATATAAGCTTTGTTGTATGCAAAAGATCTACTATGAACAAACAAGAAATAGTTTCTTTTACATGCTCAGATGACTCACTAGAAGCAGTTGATAAGTTTTGTTATTTAGGTGTCACAATTAACAGGGAAGGTATTTGTTCAGAAAATATAACAGCCAAGTTAACAGGATGGATCAGTGCCACCTTCATCTCTTTCTCATTTTCATTTCCCTTTTTCCCTTCCCCTTTCAATGTAAGACCTTTGTAAACGACCGTGCGGAAGGAGAAGTGACGAGAATGGTTCCTTTAGTACATCGCACGGTCGATACAAATAAAATACGAAAAGGGATAAATGTGTATAAGTGCCAGAAGGAAAAGAGAGACACAACCGGGGTA
>NW_026304269.1:0-252 GCF_001194135.2 Octopus bimaculoides | reverse complement strand
ATCATGATGATGGTGGTGGTGGTGGTGGTGGTGGTGTGATGATGTTGATGACAATGACGAAGAAGAAGGTAACGACGTCGACGAAGATGATGATGATGAGGATGAGGATGATGAGGATGATGATGATGATGATGATGATAATGATGATGTTGGAGACGAATACGACGATGTTGATGGTGATTCAAGGAAGAAACTATTTCATAGGAAATCGTATACAAAACCACGAATACTTTTAAGAAAAACTAAGAAAAA
>NW_026304268.1:0-270 GCF_001194135.2 Octopus bimaculoides | reverse complement strand
TCATAAACCCCTTATTAGTTCTTTTCATTATTCTATCTATTTCCTTACCAAGTAAACATAGTTTAAATAGTTTCGTCTTCCTCGTTGTTGACTTAAGATAAACTTAAGTTCATGCATTATCATTAATCATCACATATTCATTTATTCAAGTTTATCACATCGTCGCTTATTTCTCTAATTTTGTCACAGATTGGCTGACCCAAAATTCTAAAATTTTTCAATTTTATTTCACTATTATCAGCATTTGCTGTTTCATCAAATTATGTTGCC
>NW_026304267.1:0-406 GCF_001194135.2 Octopus bimaculoides | reverse complement strand
TGCATATATATGCACGTATGCACACGACCAATTTAAATTGCCCGCCTAAAAACTCCTCGTGCGATATGATCAGAATAATCGCCGCAGTGAATATAATGACGAAATAAGATTTATTTAAATAGGGATAAAATCGATATATAACATATTGAACTTATCAAGTGGCCAGCATGGGAACAAAAAACCATGAACGGTAACAATTATTTAAAATTATAATATGGGGTATCTAAGAGATACCGCGACGCTGAAAAATAGCAGTCAAATCTTGACTCTACACCACACATCTCTAGGAACAAGGCCCGAAATTGTAGGGAAGGGGATTAGATTAGATCGAACCCGTACGCAAGTGGTACTTAATATGAATTTTAAATTTAAGAATAACTATTGAGTATATAAAATACACATGTTT
>NW_026304266.1:0-155 GCF_001194135.2 Octopus bimaculoides | reverse complement strand
CGTTTTTCTACTTTTCGGACAAAACCTTTTGTAACCTTCGTCCTGTCTTTGTCCTTACATGTTTATGATTGATATTAGCCCTTGTGGCCAATAAAACGAATGAAGGTGTTGAGAGGAATTTTGTGGGGTTTGAATAATTCACCTTTGGAAACATG
>NW_026304265.1:0-228 GCF_001194135.2 Octopus bimaculoides | reverse complement strand
TCGTTTTACGCGGATGAAGATCTTGTTTCACGCGCGGTGTCGCTTGTTTATAGGGGCTAAGCCATTCCTTATGCTGCATCATATTGATGTACAGGCACCATTTTTCGTCGCCTGCAACGATTGGGTAAAGAAATCGTTGCTTGTGTCTATGAGTTTGAGTGGTGACGAGCAAGCAAACCTCCATACTTCTGAACCTTTCCCATCGAGTGAAGATGCTTCTCTATAGCA
>NW_026304264.1:0-639 GCF_001194135.2 Octopus bimaculoides | reverse complement strand
ATACATGCATGTAAACATACGTACATACATATGTATATACATATGCGTACGTGTATGCAAAAATGTATCTGAATACATCCATGTATGCATCTAAATATATACATACATACATACTAGAAAAAAATTACAGATTGCTATACATCTTACGTAGAGGACCACACTATTCTGGACAACGTTGTCTTGTTGCCAGGCATAGCGATTTTTTCCACTTGACTTTCAGTGACTCAAAGCAAAAAGTTTTTATTTCAATCGTTCAGAATCAAATTGAGTATAAAAATATGAGAACCTTGTAAAAATGAACCTAACATCAATCTTGTGCAAATTTATTGAGTTGTTTTAGATGTCAGTTTGAAAGAAAAACAGTCACCAACAGGTCAAATAATGTTTTTGTTGTTGCTTTTGTTGCTGTTGTTGTTGATTTTTTGTTTTTCTTAAATATAATACTGTTTTTGTTGTTAAAAAAGGAAGGAAAAATATTGGCGAAAACATGTGAGAATGGTATACTGACAATATATTTTAGTCGCAGAGAATCTATCTCTCAGTGTCACTCTCTCTTCGTTTCTGTATATATAATGGACGAGTATACATATATAGATAGGCAGATACATACATAAAAAACATATATGTATACATATGATA
>NW_026304263.1:0-534 GCF_001194135.2 Octopus bimaculoides | reverse complement strand
TGCTCCAGCATGGCCGCAGTCAAATGATTGAAACAAGTAAAAGAATAAAGTCGATAATATCGACTCCAGTGTTCAACTGGTATCTTATTTTATTAATCCCCCCAAAAGATGAAAGGTAAAGTCGACTTCAGTGTCATTTGAACTCAGAACGTTAAACCGGAGGAAATGTTGCTAAGGATTTTGTCCGGCGTGCAAGCGATTCTGCCAGCTGTGAATAATATAGTATCCGTTGAGTTCACAGGGGTCGTTTCGTTTTATTTAGTTTGTAACCAAAATTCATTCTACCTAGTTTTGTTTGTCTCACACGCTCAGCCCTTCTGTCTACGTATCTATCCTCTGTTATATAAACAATTTATTTTGTGTGTAATAGCTACGTGCAATGAGTGTCAGTTGCACTCACTAGAATACCTTTAACCTCATTGTCTTCATTTCTCGTTCATTTGTTGACTTATTTCAGATTTTTACAGAGGCGTAGGAGTGGGTGAAGTAGCTTGCTTACCAGCCACATGGTTCTGGGTTCAGTCCCACTGCGTG
>NW_026304262.1:0-206 GCF_001194135.2 Octopus bimaculoides | reverse complement strand
GACCTGCTAAGACAACTTCAAGTAATAAGCATGGTAACTATCCTCCTTTCTGATTCATGTTTGGAAACCACTTCAAAAGTTTAAAACAGACTTTTTAAGTGGGTACATTGTTGAGGTGCTGGAAAACTGAAACCGTCTACAAGGATTCAGTTCTACCTAGCAGACAAGATAGTTTATTCTACTTGCTTCAATCTAGTCATCATCAT
>NW_026304261.1:0-415 GCF_001194135.2 Octopus bimaculoides | reverse complement strand
TTGTTGTTGCTTGTTATGTAGTTTTTTTTTATCGGTTATGTGGTTTTTGTTTGTGATAATTTTTGTTGTTGTTGATGTTGCTTCGTTATTTTGTTTTAATAAATATTTTTTGAAATAATACCATCACGGTCATCATGATCATCATCATCATCCCCATCGTCATCATCGCAATCGTCATCATTGTCTTACTCATCTCCACTCTGACCATCACCAATGAGATCGCCCCAACACCTCCATGTCACCACCGCCAGGCTGTCATCATCACCGTGTCACCACCACCATCGTGTCACCGGCCCCACTACCTACGCCATCACCATCAACAACAATCTCCATCAGCATTGTTATCATTCTGACAGACATCATCACCAATTTGACTTCCCCTCCTCCTCCTCATCATCATGCTCATCATAATCGT
>NW_026304260.1:0-419 GCF_001194135.2 Octopus bimaculoides | reverse complement strand
AAATATCATAAGATAAATATAATAAAAAGATTACACGTGTTTCATAAATACATATACCATCAGAATCTCCTGAAATATTTCAGTTCTGGCCTTTTCATTTCTGAAACTTATCAAAATAAAAGTATATGTGATTAAATAAACTTTATTGTTAACTGCTGTTTACAACATTATTCAAATAACTACGTAGATTTTCGAGAAAACCACTTCCATACATATATCTACAATTATAGAATAACATGGTTAAATAGAAGAATAACACTAGCTAAATTAGTACTATGGTTTTCAAACATATGTATCTGTTTAATTACCTATGTCCTTCATGGTTCTGTGCATTCTAATATATTTAAACTTATGTTGGTTATATCGATTGTTAATGATTTTGTATTTTTGTGCTCGTGTAATGTATATTTTGTGCATGT
>NW_026304259.1:0-210 GCF_001194135.2 Octopus bimaculoides | reverse complement strand
GTGTGTGTGTGTGTGTGTGTGTGTGTTTTTAAATACATATCGCTATGTAAATGTACACACGCACGCACGCACGCACGCATACATTCACACACACTCATGTATATGAAAGGGATGTCACTGCCAAAGATCTATCTTCAAGACAGCGTGTTACCACTGGGACGTTTGTGTAAGTGTGTGTGTGTGTGTGTGTGTGTGTGTGTGTGTGTGTGT
>NW_026304258.1:0-207 GCF_001194135.2 Octopus bimaculoides | reverse complement strand
ATATATAATAAATAAATACATACATACACACAAACATATATATACAGATTTATATACATGAATATATACCATATATAAGCGTATATACTTATATGAATAAATGCATATACTTTTTCTAAACATACACACATGCACATACGCGCATATATATATACATTCAAGGAATGGAGTAAACGCATGTTATAACTGCATACTTTATTCCGACAT
>NW_026304257.1:0-429 GCF_001194135.2 Octopus bimaculoides | reverse complement strand
TTTCTTAACACTCGTAAACCTTCTGCTGACATCTGCTGGGCATAGTTTCTTTTCTCCGGCTCAAATTATTGTCTCTTCTGTTATGTTTGCATTTTATTGACGTCATCACAGCAACCTTCAGCCACTAATCTTTCGAATTAAGTGTGATTATACCCTCCACATTATCGTAGCTTATTACATTTGTCTTTCAGAAGCATTCTTTCTATATGCACCATTACAGATTGCTTTAATCATGGCACCATGACTCATAGATAGGCAATACCATAAGGACAGTTTCGGGCAACAACTTATGACGTGGATGACATTCCCAATGTTCGTTCCACAAAACACGCATCAGTTATTGCATCTTTTTCCCTTTTGTGCAATGCATCACTTACTTTGTGGCTATTTCCTGCCTTTGTATTACAAAAGCATATCTTTGTCTTTATT
>NW_026304256.1:0-423 GCF_001194135.2 Octopus bimaculoides | reverse complement strand
TGCCGAACTGCTAAGTTACAGGGACATAAACACACCAACATCGGTTGTCAGGTGATGGTGGGGGGAGGACAAAAACAGACGCAAAAACACATACATAAATATATACCTATATATATACTTCTAATCTAAGGATAATTTTTTTTTTGAAAAATCAGTGGCCAGCATATTAGAATATCTTTCAAGGTAAAAATATAAACAATTATAAATAAGGGCAAAAGAAAAAAAATTTTTCTATGCCACTTATGAGTTTTCCATGCCATCTACACATGTGCTGAGGCTTGCTACAGAATTTCTGTTTCGATATATTTGGGGGGTACTTAAATGTACCCATGACTTTGCATCTGCTTCTTCCAAGGTGTATATGTGAATGTTCTATTTATTTCTAATCGTGTTTCTCACTGAAGAAGGAAGAATCCTTGTGGA
>NW_026304255.1:0-300 GCF_001194135.2 Octopus bimaculoides | reverse complement strand
TTGATGTTAGTATTAATATCATTGCTATTCCTTTTCGTAGTTGAAGTATAGGTATTATTAGTTGTATCTGTTATAATATAATTAGTATTCGTAGTATCAGTGTGCCTATTAGTGTTTGCGTCGATTTCAGGTGTGCGGCCATTACCATCAGAAGTGGGGATTATATTATTTATGTTTAAGTTGTTTAAAGTGGTCGGGCCAGGGGTGTTAGATACGTTATTGCGATTGGTATTTAGCGTTTTTATTGTGTAGGTCTATGGTAGGGTTGTATGTATTTAGATAGTAGGAGTTAAGTTTACG
>NW_026304254.1:0-220 GCF_001194135.2 Octopus bimaculoides | reverse complement strand
GTTTGAAATTATTGGTATTCTTTAATGATGTATGCTGCCACATTTTCTTTTGTCTGGCAGCTGAGCAATGACTAATACTTTTCTTTCTCTAATAACACAAGCAAGAGTTACATTGTTGCTGTGAATGATTTTACTTGTGTAAATTTGTTTTCACTTGTTAAAATGTTATTTTCATTCGATAAATTTTCTGTCTGTATCATGTTGCTATGTTTAGTGTTAT
>NW_026304253.1:0-365 GCF_001194135.2 Octopus bimaculoides | reverse complement strand
AAGGCCGATACAGATTGGAATCAGTGACGTCGCAACTCATTTCTATAGCTGAGTGAACTGTAGGAACGTGAAATAAAGTGTCTTGCTCAAGAACACAACACACAGCCCGGTCCGGGAATTGAACTCACTATCTCATGACTGGGAACCCAACGCTCTAACTACATGTGGATGGTTGGTGAGTTTTTTCCTCCGTCTTCCTTTTTACTTGGACTTTCCTCTGTCTCCTGTTTCTGAAGAAGAGCTTTGCTCGAAATGTAAAACTTCCATTCTCTCCCTCCTTGAGCGTCTGCTAATACTTTGCATGTACCACGTCCTCGTGTTTTTTGTTTTTTCTTGTGTTTTTTCTTCGTTTTATTTGGATTAAC
>NW_026304252.1:0-562 GCF_001194135.2 Octopus bimaculoides | reverse complement strand
TATTATATATATATATATATATATATATTCTTCTTAGGTTTGTTGTTGGTGCCTTTGGGCAGTTAGTGATTGCCAATTATCTTGTCCCTGGCCAACTGGTATGTTTCTACCCAGGTGATGTTCCATCTGTGTAGGTTTTCTTTGAAGGTATTATTCCATGTGTTCCCCCATCCCCAAAAGATATGCATCGTGTATACATAAATTATTAAGAGATTGTTAATATATGTTTTATATTTTTCCTTTTATTTGTTTCAGTAACTAGGCTGTGGCCTTGCTGGGGCACTGCCTTGAAGAATTTTAGTTGAACAAATCAACCCCAGTACTTATTTAGTTTTTGAAGGCTGGTTCTTATTCTTTTGGTGTCTTTTGTCAAAATGCTAAGTTATGGAGATGTAAATACACCATCACCGGTTGTTGAGCAGTGGAGGTAGGGAACAAAACCACACACAGAAGCATACACACAAACACACTCATATGATGGGCTTCTTTCAGTTTCCATCTACCAAATCTACTCCCAAGGCTTTGGTTGTCCCAAGGCTTTGGTTGTCCCAAGGCTTTGGTT
>NW_026304251.1:0-352 GCF_001194135.2 Octopus bimaculoides | reverse complement strand
TATATATATATATGTATGTGTGTGTGTGTGTGTGTGTATGCACGTATTTAGATATTTAGACATGTATATGTATATATATATGAATTGATATATACATATAGTCACATATGTACACATACATATACATATATATATAAATATACATACATATGTATACATACATGCATATATATACATATACACACACATATACATACATATACATAGATACATACACATGCATAAATACATACATATGTACATACATATATATATATATTCATAGATGTACACACACACGCATGGATAGGCAGGCAGACAGTTTTATAAAGAGATAGATAGATAGATAGATAGATAGATAGATAGATAGATA
>NW_026304249.1:0-521 GCF_001194135.2 Octopus bimaculoides | reverse complement strand
CACACACACACACACACAAAGACACACACACACACACACATTGCTACATAAGGACGGACACAAACATAGGAGGAGACCAAATAGGAAGCAATGGAAAGCAAGATCTTTACGGTTAATTATAAACAATAATTGTTTCTAACGTAAAATATATAAGGCTTCAAGCTTTTTTTTTGTGTTCCCTGCCCCCTTTTTTTTGGTGGTTGAGGAAATGTTGATTGCATCGAAACCCCCCCACCGTATGTGGTTGGTGCTTTTTATTTTATCGACCCCTGCCCCCCGCCAGAAATGTGAAATGCTAAGTTGAACCCAGATTGTAAAGAAGGGATACTATAAAACATTTGTATGACACACTAACTCTTCTGCCAATTAGCCACCTCAATAATTAACTACCACTACTACTGATGATGATGATGATGATGATGGCGATGACAATGATGATAATGATGACGATGTTGATGGCGATGATGATGGTGATGATGATGATGATGGTGGTGTTGATGATGGTGATGATGATGATGATG
>NW_026304248.1:0-216 GCF_001194135.2 Octopus bimaculoides | reverse complement strand
GACTTTTTCTATATTTCTGATGAAGAGCTTCGCTCGAAACGTGAAATCCTGTTTCTTTTCTTTTCTTTTCTGAGCGTTCAATAGCACTGCACTTATTCCACGTCCTCGCATTGTTGTTTTTTCATGTTTTTTCTTGCTCGTTCATGTTTGGGTTGATTCTATATATATTTGTATGTATATACATACATACATACATACATACATACATACATACAT
>NW_026304247.1:0-264 GCF_001194135.2 Octopus bimaculoides | reverse complement strand
CACACACACACACACACACACACACACACATGTACGTGTGTCCATATACTATATATGTATGTATGTATAAGTGTGTATGTACATTAAGAAATATAAATATGGAATAACAACCATCGAAATGCATCACTGTTTATGTTTTACAGTTTTCTGCATTTTAATAACTTTCAAGTTTAAGAATATTTGCTTATTATGCTGGCTGCATACGTCTGTGTGCGTGTGTGTGAATATATAGGCACTCTATCGACACATATATATATATATATA
>NW_026304246.1:0-200 GCF_001194135.2 Octopus bimaculoides | reverse complement strand
AAGGGCATATATTGCAGGTTTTGGTTAGTGTTTGTTATAACGTAAGGTTCAGCCTTCTTACATCAGTATTGTTTCGCAGGAGAAATGGTTCGACTTCTTCGTCACACCTAACCTACATAGGGTTTCGTTTCTGTGCTGCTGGGTGTAGTTTATTTACGGTCGTAAATGTCTTGTTTCAATCTCAGAGATGTTGACTTCTG
>NW_026304245.1:0-281 GCF_001194135.2 Octopus bimaculoides | reverse complement strand
GATAGATAGATAGATAGATAGATAGATAGATAGATAGATAAAGGAGTGATAAATGGCTAGCTATACAAAATATACTGTAACGTAAAATATCTGCATTTATATTCAAGAATTTGATGAATATGTGTGTGTATATGTGTGTGTGCGCGCGCGTGCATTCGTTTTTCTGTTTGTGTGTGTTTGTGTGTGTTTGTTTGTGTGCGCACATGTACATATATCTATGTATATGTATTAATATATAAATATATATATATATACGCATATATATATATATATATATATAT
>NW_026304244.1:815-942 GCF_001194135.2 Octopus bimaculoides | reverse complement strand
CATCTTTGCCTCCACTGATTCATTTGCAAAGTGTTGAGTAAAATTATTTTATTGCAGACCTCCTTTGAGTCTTTTTGTTATCACTGCAACACACATAGTCCCCAGTTGGTAACATTGATTTCAAGGC
>NW_026304244.1:703-805 GCF_001194135.2 Octopus bimaculoides | reverse complement strand
TAGTCCCCAGTTGGTAACATTGATTTCAAGGCCTTCCCAAATGAGTGACTTATTGTTCTAAGACATTTATTGATTGTAAATTTTTTCTGCACAGTTACCTAT
>NW_026304244.1:423-537 GCF_001194135.2 Octopus bimaculoides | reverse complement strand
GAATCCTACATTGGGGAGTAGTAACGACTAGGCTAGGGTAGCTGACTGATCATCGTAATCATTTGTCTTTTGCTTTCCTGTAGCTTTGCTCTTTTTTACAAACCCAGTGAACAT
>NW_026304244.1:0-219 GCF_001194135.2 Octopus bimaculoides | reverse complement strand
AATTTTGGAATGTGTGCATAAATATCAGATATATAAAGATGAGAATGTGTCTGTGTGAATCCCTAAAACTGGAGAACTACACAACCAATTTCATTTCAACTTAACACATGCATTACTTAGGGTCCATGTAGTGTCTCAGCCAAAAAATTTTTTAACTTCTTGCATAGTCCGAGCCCACAGCAATATCATATCTCCTCCACTATTTCAGTATTACGTGTC
>NW_026304243.1:0-1156 GCF_001194135.2 Octopus bimaculoides | reverse complement strand
CCGAGTGGTTAAGGCGATGGACTGCTAATCCATTGGGATATTCCCGCGTGCGTTAGAATCTCATCCCCGTCGGTTTGCTTTTTTTTTAATAAAAATTTTTAATCTATATTTCGAGTCTGTTTTGCCATGAGTGACACCTAGCCGCAAAACTTGCCGAAAATTAATTGGACACCCTGTTTGGCGGATCTGGCAAATAACGAAGTCCATGAATGGTTTTCGAGAAACAGAGAAACATTTCCAACCCTTGTCGATATGGAGAAATGTTCCAACAATGTTAGGAGGATAAATTCAATTTTTTAAAATATCTAGTTTGGCGTGGCAGGGCGGAGTGCGTCACCGATGATTTCTGCTGGGTGTCTGATACGGGTGGTCAGTGCTGTTTTGCTAGAGCTTGAACATCTCTAGTAGTGAAGTGGCAAGGTTGATTTTGTAACTCCATAGTTCCAGGTTCATTCCTACTGCATGATATATTGATTGGTCAAACGCTTTCTGCTTTAATTTCAAGTCAACCAAATCCTTATTAGGAAAACAATCGAGAAACTGAAACTACGAATTTTCTCGCGTTATAAAGTCTTCTTGAATGAAGACTTGGCCCAACCTCCACTCGCTCTCCCCATTCCATCCCTCCTTCTTTCTCTCTCTCTCTCACTCTCTCTCTCTCACTCTCTCTCTCTCTATATATATATATGTGTGAAGGTGCATGGTTCAGTGGTTAGAGCGTCGAGCTTACGATTGTGAGGTTGTGAGTTCGAATCCCGGACCGGGCTGCGTGTTGTGTTCTTGAGCAAGACACTTTACTACACGTTGTTCCAGTTAACTCAACTGTAGAAATGAGTTGCGACGTCACAGGTACCAAGCTGTATCGGCCCCTTTGCCTTTCCCTTGGATAACACTGGTGGCATGGAGAGGGGAGGCTGGTATGCATGGGCAACTCCTGGCCTTCCATAAAACAACCTTGCCCGGACTTGTGGGTGGGAGGGTAACTTTCTAGGTGCAATCCCATGGTCAGTCATGACCATAGGGGGCCTCAGCAGTATATATGACGAGGTTTTTGAGTTCTGTTCCTCGAATGAAACAGTAAAGTGTTAAAAAATGTGAGGGTGTTCGTGTCGACGAGGTGGCCGAGTGGTTAAGGCGATGGACTGCTAATCCATTG
>NW_026304242.1:0-231 GCF_001194135.2 Octopus bimaculoides | reverse complement strand
CAAGTTTATATAAATAAGGATAAGATCGATATTTAAAATATTGATCTTATTATTACCTTTGGTGGTTTTTATTCCCATGCTGGCCACTTGATAAGATCAATATTTTAAATATCGATCTTATCCTTATTTATATAAACTTGTTTTGTCAGTGTATTTACTGCACTGATACTCTGTCCGTATTGCACGAGGAGTTTTTAGGCGGGCTATTTAAGCTAGTCGTGTACATACGTG
>NW_026304241.1:0-1300 GCF_001194135.2 Octopus bimaculoides | reverse complement strand
TTTAAAAAAAAAGAACATTGTTTTTGCTTTTGGGGGTGAGGTTCCATGACAATGGAGATAAATAGATACAAATACAGGTAGATAAATAGATAGATAGATAGATAGAGAGAGAGAGAGAGAGAGAGAGAGAGAGAGAGAGAGAGAGAGAGAAGGGGGATCCCCCTTCCTCGTCACCATTCATTTATTTATTTAGTCATTTACCATTGTATTCGAATGTGTAACTTCGATGTTTTGCATTGAAAATAAAATTCAAGAGCGGATCTTTTTTTAAAAATGAATGCAGATATGAACTGCAAAACGTAAAACTTCATATACCTGCCCAAACTGCAAAGAAAATTACTTAGGCGAAACGTGCAAGAATCTACAGGCAACGTATCCAACAAGAGGAATTACACAAGGTTCCATTAAGTAAGTATCTGGAAATATTCAGCAAGGGAAAATTCAAAATTTTTCCCTTTCACAAATGTGCACAGGACGATCCGCAATACCAAAGAGCAATGGAACTGCATTTCATCAAAAACTTCTCTCCAAAATTGAATGTTTGAAAGAAAAGCGGAGACAGTACATTTTGTATTCTAAATATAACTCAAATATCGGAAACATAATGCTCATCTCTGTAAATATTCAGGTGTATATGTGTGGCATTGAAATATTCAGAGCTTTGCGTGTTTTTCTAGTTTGTAAGTTTTACACTAATGTTCTCTAATGCAAAACCATGAAATTGAAAGAGGCGTGATTTTGTTTTTCAATGCAAAACATCGAAATTACACAGTATAAACGCGCGCGTGTGTACACACACACACACACACACACACACACACTTCATCAAGTGTGTATATATATATATATTAATTCTATTTTATTCATTTATTCATTTATTCATTTATTTTAGATTTTTAATTTGTAAACATTATACTAATGAATTTTTCATTCAGAACTACATTTCATCAAAAAATTCTCTCCAAAATTGAATGTATGAAAGAAAAGGGGAGACAGTACATTCTAAACATAACTCAAAGAGGAGAAAAAGAAAGAGGATAAAAGAAGGAAAGAGGAGAAAGGAAAGATAAAAAGGATGAAGAAAGAAACAGAGCAAAAACACTTTCAGTGATGACCACAACACACCTAGTTTTTTTTTTTTTTTTGAAGAGGTCACCATATTGAAACCTATTCCAGTAAAATGGTAAATGACTAAATAAATAACTGAACGGTGAGTAGGAAGAGGGGTCCCCTTTCTCTCTCTCCCTCTCTCTACCTATCTATCAATCTATCTATCTATCTATCTATCTATCTATCTATC
>NW_026304240.1:0-356 GCF_001194135.2 Octopus bimaculoides | reverse complement strand
TGATTGCAGATGACGAAGACGGCCAAAGCTACTACTACTACTACTCCTCCATTCAGAATCAGACTTAAGGAGAACATCAAAGACCTCGACCTCTGTACCGAGTTAAGCAAAGCAAATGCACAAAGTATTTCGGGCAGTAATTCGTTTACTTCTCAAATCTGATGTCGAAATGTTGCTTTGAATGGCATCAATGTTAACTTAGAGTTAGTGACTGGTATGTTTATAAAATCTATATAATAACTTCCACCAATCTGTCCGTCTGTCTCGTTAATTGTTTTCTACACCTTACCTGTCTTTCAAACTGTCTGTGATAACACACACACACACACACACACACACACACACACACACACACA
>NW_026304239.1:0-510 GCF_001194135.2 Octopus bimaculoides | reverse complement strand
TGCCAAGAACGAGAAGGTGGTTCGCCTAATAAAGGCTCACCACCGAATTAAAACTTTTAAAAGTACGGACAGTGAGGTGAGATTCGTTAAAATTGGAGAGGAAGAATGGAGAGAGAAACTTCTACAAGAAGTTGTGAAGGAAAATTTAATCAAAGATGTCACCCAGGAGGTGATATCTGGAAAACTGGTGATTAGCCCGGCAGCCACACCAACCCAGAGCCCGGTGGCAACGCCGGTAAAAAGCCCAGCAGCTAAGGGGAGTGCGGAGGAAGCAGGCAGACACAAACTGTCATGCTCCCTCTCACAACCGTAAGTAAAATACCTTTCTTTTCTCGATGATTAAGTTAGGATATTTAAATGTTCGTGGAATGGGGTCGAAATGGAAACAGGCTTGTTTTCTGGACGACCTCATTTCACATAGAATAGATGTGGCTGTGATCATCGAGTCCAAGATGAAGGAACCTGAAGCGTTCTCACCCCTCCTCAATGGTTACGAGAAATTTATTTCTC
>NW_026304238.1:0-287 GCF_001194135.2 Octopus bimaculoides | reverse complement strand
TTCATGTATAAAAGAAGATAAAAGACTGTCACATGTATGAGTAAGAATAAAATCTTTAGCAATAATTTACAAAATGCATTTGAATGTGAAAATGAAATGATGTTTCGCTGAAGGCGAAGAGATTTGGTTCGGAAGGCATTCCTGACTGAACTGGTTTGGTGATGGTGATGATGGATATTGACGACGTGATAACGCCGGCTCTTTTTGCTGTAAACAGCTTTATTGAATATACGTGTGTGTATATGTATGTATGTATGTATGTCTGTATGTATGTATGTATGTATGTA
>NW_026304237.1:0-466 GCF_001194135.2 Octopus bimaculoides | reverse complement strand
TATATATATATATATATAATGTGTGTATACGTGCATGTACTTAAATGTATGTGCGCGCGCGTGTCTACATGCGAGTGTGTGAATCATAGGATGAGAAACAAATTCGTTGCGACTAAAAATATGACTGTACGATAGGAATAAAAACAAGGGAAAACGTGTACGACAATTAACGGAAATGACAAACTACAGATCTGGATAAATCTATTTCGTCAACCGACTTTTTATCCAAAAGCATTGCGATTTCGGCGCTGTTTTCTATCCTTTCCGTTAACTGTCATGTGAGTCGTTAACGATTATTTTGATTTTCATTTCTAGCGTTCAGAAACATTTTTCATGATTCCTGTGCATATAGACATACAAATATAGAAATATGCAAATGTATGCATCTACAAATATTATATATATATGTATGTATTTATGTGTGTGTGTGTATGTTCATGTGTATATGTATGCATGTATGTATGTA
>NW_026304236.1:0-325 GCF_001194135.2 Octopus bimaculoides | reverse complement strand
ATACATACATACATACATACATGCATACACACACATACATACATATATATTACACATACATACATATCTAATGAACAAGAGACAGCGACACATCTGGTGTTTCAAATTACAACTGAAAATGTATTTACCCTTTTACTCTTTCATTTGTTTCAGTCATTTGACTGCGGCCATGCTGGAGCACCGCCCTTAGTCGAAGAAATCGACCTCAGGACTAATTCTATCGGTCACTTTTGTCGAACCGCTAGCTAACGGGGACGTAAACACACCAGTATCGGTATATATATATATACGACGGTCTTCCTTCAGTTTCCGTCTACCAAATCCA
>NW_026304235.1:0-204 GCF_001194135.2 Octopus bimaculoides | reverse complement strand
CAGTTGCTCTTTCATTTCCTTCTCCATTATCTCGTTGAACTCTAGTACACTAAGGTATTTGTAGCCTTCTGCTTCAATTTCAGCACACACTCGCACACATATACACACACACTCATATTCTTTGTTTTGTCCTGTACTATCCATAATGTTTTCGTTAATGTAAACCCTTGTGGTTAATAAAGAAATTATTATTATTATTATTAT
>NW_026304234.1:0-413 GCF_001194135.2 Octopus bimaculoides | reverse complement strand
ATTAAGAATAAAAGATTAAACTTTATATATATATACAAAGTTTTGATTAAGAAAATCTTTAACGATATTATAAACAATAAAGATTAATTATTCATCAAATATTAGTAATCAAAAATAATCGAAAATATATCAACACTATTCAAATCGAAGTTCTAATATTATGTTGAAATGAAACTATAACTTCTAAATAATTTAGTGTTAAATAAGTTATCTATTAAAAATAATCTATAAATAACCAAATGAATAATATAAAAAGCAAGAATACATATTATTTTCAAATAGTAGAAAATAGTTTCAAATAGTTTGAATTATGGAAAAATATGGATAAGTACTGTTTTTTAATTTGCTAAAGATTTTGAATGGTTATTGAATGGTTATTATTTTGATATTATGATATTTTTAATACTTTTTCT
>NW_026304233.1:0-646 GCF_001194135.2 Octopus bimaculoides | reverse complement strand
TATTATTATTATTATTATCATTATTATTATCATTATTATTATCATTATTGGATGTTGCTTTGTTTCGGCCGGAAATCTCAAAAGGTAGCAAGTTATAATTTCAAGTGGGTATTATGATGAGGATGGTTGATAACTGCCATGTTCGGCGAGAGGGATTTGTATTGAAATTGTGTACCTTGGGATCGTAAGATTTGTTTTGAAAAATGTGATTAAGATAACATGGGAAAAAACGATTTTAGATTTGAATTTCTATAATTTTGAATCTTTATCACTTTTCATTTTGAACTCGGCAAAGACAGGCTTGCTGTCGAAATATCGTTCAACCAATAAAATATCTATTGCCTTTGCATCGCGTTCTTCGTATTGTCTATTATTATTATTATTATTATTATTATTATTATTATTATTATTATTATTATTATTAAGGCGGCGAGCTGGCAGAATTGTTAATACGCCGGACAAAATGTTTTGTGGCATTTCGTCCGTCTTTACGTTTTGAGTTGAAATTCAGCCGAGGTCGACTTTGACTTTCATCCTTTCTGGGTCGATAAAATAAGTACCACTTGAGTACTGGGTTCGATATATTCGACTCATCTCCCTACTCTGAAATTGCTTGTA
Organism: Octopus bimaculoides; assembly: GCF_001194135.2. Taxonomy (NCBI): domain Eukaryota; kingdom Metazoa; phylum Mollusca; class Cephalopoda; order Octopoda; family Octopodidae; genus Octopus; species Octopus bimaculoides. The sequence continues at coordinate 28 of NW_026304233.1, read as the reverse complement.
TTGTACCAAAATTTGAAATCATCATCAT
>NW_026304232.1:0-567 GCF_001194135.2 Octopus bimaculoides | reverse complement strand
TGAGACATCATTTAGAGCCCCCTGAAACCAGTGTTCGAGGTTTTGTCTTGTACACCTCTCTCCTGTACAAATCATATAGCTTAAGATCTGGGATTCTGACAGTTTCATACTACTTTACTTCTGCAGAACCAGTCTTCAGGCTTTAACTCCTGCACGAAAATGGGCTTTCCACGAATGAAAATTCGGTCTTTTATGCAACACCGTACACATTGTGTGTCTTGTGAGTCCACTTCGCGATCTGCTTTACGGCCAATTTTTGCATCGTTCACAGAACCTGTGGTCATCGCCTTTGCATGACCACTTTGTATTGTCCCCGGACGTAGTGTTGCAATCTTAACTTGCTATGCACGCCACTATCTCCCAACTAAAATAATGGAATTCCACATTTCATAGCGTGTTGCTATCTTAGTTCGCTCCTAAGCAGTAGCGACCGGCTATATGGAAAATACGAAATAAGAGGTAAGATAAGAAAAGAAGAATTCCCCAATATTACTGTCTGTTAAAATAATGATTTTGTCAATTACTTCAGTGAAATTATACAAGAAAATGTTTAATGCCTTGTTACTT
>NW_026304231.1:2694-4416 GCF_001194135.2 Octopus bimaculoides | reverse complement strand
TTCCTAGCCCCCATAGTTACCAAGAAAATCGATTAAAACAACCTGTGTGCACGCGTGTGTGTGTGTGAGAGAGAGTGTGTGTCACTAGCCATTCATACATACATACACACATAACCACTCTCTCTCTTTCTCTCTCTCTCTGTCAATCACTCACTGCAAAACTGAATGAAAAAATTTCAGTTATCTCTCTCTCTCTTTCGTTCTCTCTTTCTCCCTCTCATATACACACACACCAACATTACTCTCTCTATCTCTTCACACACACTCACAAAAGGAATTCATATACACACCACACATTCTGTCTTACACACCCCATCAAACACACACTCACACACACACACACACACACACATCAATTCTTCCGTCTCATGCAACTTCAAAAGAACTTCACTCATACAACCGCTCTCTCTGTCTCTTTCGCTTTCAAGCCGACTTCAAAAGATCCCCTTTTTTCCCCAACCACATATTAAAAAAGTATTTTCACTTGTCCGAGCATTACTATTACAGACAAATTCACAGCAATTCAACTCGAGAGATAAACACAAACCACATGCTGACTGCAAAACAACCACCAAATTATCTGCAAAAACACACACAAACATATCCATTTCATATATCTTCTTGCAATTTCTGCTCTCTGATTAGACAAACAATAGCTCTCAGTTACATTTTGTTCTCTAAAAAGGTATGTGTCTATTTTTTCTATAAGCAAATAACAATGACTTATTCCATACTTCTCCACTTAGCTTCTATCTTCACTTTTCTTAAATCGGATACGTCTGCTATTAAGTTGCAGAACTTTGGCAGTACAGTTACAAATCATTTCTGCTTTACTTCTTACATACATTTTCCCCGTAAATTCTTACAGCTTCATTGTTTGGTGATGATTGAAATGTCAAACATTTTCTAACTGTTAAAGCAATTCTTAACATCAACTTCTTAATGCCTCTTCTATATTTTTCCTAGCCCCTATACTTACCGAGAAAATCGATTAAAACCTTTTCTAATGCAAATTGCCTCTTTGTTCCGCCATTAAAACAACCAGTTGCTCACACAGCAAGAAAGGGACTACAACCAAATCGTTTGCTATGCTTTCTCCCTTCTTTCACCTCTTTGTGGGGTTAATGATCTTCATCTTTAGTTACAGTTTCTCATTCAAACTACATAATACGCAGAATTGTCGCATTAATACAGTAGGGTGTTTTGAGGGAGATTTGGCTGCTATTTCTACCAGGTCTACCTATCATGTAGAGGTCTGAACTTAATTTTCATCACAGATTTGCATTTCAAAAATTTAACAATCTTTTCCATAATTCAACTATCGTAAAAAATTTCTATGTATGTGTGTGTACCTTAAAAGACGTGATTAGACAGAGGTCTAATAGAACAGTTCTCAGAAACAGACTATGTACAAATTCTTTCTTCACAACTCCTTGAAGCTATTTTCTGCGAAGATATTTTGGAAAGACTTCTGCCACCCATTTTCCCCCAAATTTGTTTATTTAAAAAATTTTTTTTGCCAAAAGTCCCCATTTTCGGATACAGAGGATCGGGAAAATTGCCAAAAATCAGCATTGTGAAATTTTCCCCCCTTTCCCCCGCCAACTTCTTCAATTTTGACTTTTTTCCCCAACACTAACCCTAAAACCATAGCCCTAACCCTAACCCTAAAACCCTAACCATAAGGACAGAAATGTTTTGAAATTTTTGTTCAGATCATAA
>NW_026304231.1:0-569 GCF_001194135.2 Octopus bimaculoides | reverse complement strand
AAACTGCCTCACACATGTCTATTGCACAAGTTCTTCAGCAATATTATGGGCCTTCTTAGCACGAACCACTCTCATTGCCACTAAATAAGATGCCCGTAGTAGTTTATAATTTGATGTTATTGACATTTTAAAAGTTGTTGTCTCTTTTAAATATGCATCCTTTTTTCTTTCAAAAAAATCTTTTGGTTTTGTGGCAAATTGAAGATGTAGTGTTGTTAAATGTCGCAGCAATTTAGCTGGTTTCAAGGCTTCATTCGACAACAGCTTATGACAAAGTAAACACTGTGCTCTGTTAGCATTAGACACACTTTCAATGAATCCAAATCAAATATACTCCACGTCATATTTTCTTAATTTATTTTTCTGAACAATCTCTTCTGTCTCTGTATCAGATTCTGAGTTGATTTCATCATGAGCTTTCCGTTTCAAAAATTTATCCATGGGTAACGCTTGCACCCTGAAAATTTGAATGTGAAGCTCTTGCATGTGTAAAATAATTTTCGTATAAATAACGTTGATGTATAATGGGCGATAATGTAGGTTTTATGCCATTTAGGAACATTAATAAA
>NW_026304230.1:0-527 GCF_001194135.2 Octopus bimaculoides | reverse complement strand
ACATATATGTATGGATATATGCATATATTTATATAGTATTTATATTATTACATGATCGAACGCCACGCATCCTTCTCCAAGTAAGTTTTTATCTTAATAATGACTATGCGCACTCTACTACTATTACTATCAGTTCCCTCTCTCTCTCTCTCTCTCTCTCTCTCTCTCTCTCTCTCTCTCTCTCTCTCTCTCTCTCTTGTTCTTCCTCCTTTCTGTTTTTCTCTCCCACACTTTCCCTATTCTTCTCTCCCTGTCATCGTTCCCTCTCTCTCTCTAACTCATCCTCCTTGACCCGCTCGTCGCTGACACGTGACGAAAGGGATTCTTTCTTTCTATCCGCTGGCTTCCTATAAAGAAGACGTGATTTTTCTGTCTCTTGTCTCTTCTCTCATTTACGTCTACTAGCGTTTTCTATCGTCTTGGCCTAACAGCCCTTATTGTTTGTTTCCACTGTCTTCTTTATACTGTCTTGTTCTAACTGTTCTGTTTTTGTTAACACTTTCACCCTCCGCAAAAAATTCCAAATT
>NW_026304229.1:0-238 GCF_001194135.2 Octopus bimaculoides | reverse complement strand
CGTGTCTGTGGAGTGCTCAGTCACTTGCACGTTAATTTCACGAGCAGGCACGTGTACGGATCAACTGGAACCCTCGACATCGTAAGCGACAGAGTGCCAACAACAACATTTTAGTAGTATGTGAGTATGTATGTATGTATGTATGTGTGTGCTTTTATTTAGCAGTGTGTGTGCGTGCCTGTATTTAGTAGTGTGTGTGTATGCGTATTTTTATATATTTTATTGTTTTTGACATTTT
>NW_026304228.1:11236-12226 GCF_001194135.2 Octopus bimaculoides | reverse complement strand
AAAAGTTTATCGATTTTTACAGCTATACGCGGGTGTCTCTGAGAGAAAAACTTCGCTAAAATGCACATAAGGTCATGACATATCACTTCCTAAAATTGGAGCGACATGCGTGCTAATTTGTGGACGTGCATAAACTACATTAACGTACACACACACACAAACATCCTCTCTTTTATATATATACAGATTCCTTTTGAAATGACTCTTATCCGTGGTGTGGGTTTTAACTGCCCTTTCCAGCATGTTAGGTGTCTTGTTAAACTCACCTCTTTCATGAATAAAAATATACACTAATTTACATGAAAAATATGGTGTCTTTTGACTTTATTACGTATGCTGGCCACCGGTAGAATATTTCTCTAATTTTTCTACAATTAATATATTCATAGTAGAATCTCCGTAATTTTGAAGAACTTTGATTATTCCAAGAACTAGTGATCACTCCAAACACCGGGATGTTGTCTGGATGTTGGAATTTTATCATTCTCAGTACACGTTTTGGGGACACGTCATGTCAACGGTTGTTCTGTGTATTCACCTTCTGATCCTGGCAGAAAGTTTTCTCGTCAAAGGATTCGTAGTGCGGTCTTTCCTCTTGTCTCTTAAGAATTGGAATAAAAATTGGCTTTTTCACATCGTGTATGAGTGTTCATTATTTGCATTATTTACATTTGACGTACATTTGTCCTCATCTTGTTTGTTGTTAACACAACGTTTCGGCTGATACACCCCCCAGCCTTCATCAGGTGTCTTGGGGAAATTTCGAACCTGGATTCTCATTCCTAAGGTACTTTTCGATGTTGTTGTTATTATTATTATTATTATTATTATTATTGTTCAGTAGTTTTATTTTTATAACGTGCTTTCACTTCACAACCGAGCGCAGCTCTGTGCGCCTTGGGTATGTGCTGTGGTTTGCTGTGGTGCTTTTATGTTTACTGTATTGAAAGTGTTTTGCGTAGAATGTGTGCAGTACCCAGTAGTGCAATT
>NW_026304228.1:9139-11071 GCF_001194135.2 Octopus bimaculoides | reverse complement strand
ATTGTTTCTGTTTTTAGACTCCACATTCGAGTTATCTCTATTTCCAGGTCTTTGTATTTTGAAAGTTTTTCCATTTCTTTTCGAGAAACGTTGTCATCTGCTGGTATTGATACATCAATTAGAAAGCATTTTTTTCCTTCATGATCTTTGACAACTATATCTGGTCTATTTGCCTTAATTTCTCTATCTGTGTGTATTGGCATATCCCAGAGTATGGTTGCTTTCTCGTTTTCTGTTATTATTATTATTATTATTATTATTATTATTATTATTATCATTATTATTATTATTAATCTCTTCATCACAGGTTTTGTTGGTGTTCCTGGAGTCCTGTCTTTCATGCGTGACCAGCTTACTACCTGCACCCTACGTTACCATGCTATTCATTTTTTTCAGTTTACTTGATTATTATAGTTGTGCCAAAGAAGCAAAACTGTTGTAACATTTCTGATGGTCACTCTATTCCAATTTCCTTTGTATTCCACTTGATGCCTTCTGATACTTATCCCAACGTCCCAACAATAATTGGCACTATTTTCGCCATCGATATTTTCCATAGCTTGGCTGATCCGTACATAAGAGTGTTGTATCTATGTGTTTGCCTTCCTTTCTGATTAATCGTGGGTCAAAGGGGAATGCAACATTAACTATAAAGCATATGTGGTGCACCTTGTCCACCACCACTAGGTCCGTTCTCTTACTCTCTAGCACCTGATCTTTTTGTATTGGGAAATCTCAGGGTGTTTTGCTAGTCTCCGACTCCGCTACTCTCTGTGTGGTTTGTGCTCATACGACGTCTTGCCTTTCTCTATCCCCCTCTTATCTCGCAGATTCCAAAGTAGCACTTTCGCTATGTCGTCGTGTCGCCACAACTTGTGGTGGGTTTAGGCCAGTCTAGGGCATTCGCTCATGATATGGGCAATGCTTTCATCCACACTATTGCAGATGCAGCACAGCGGAGACGCTTACTCATTCCTAAAGTTGACCCTACAGATCGTGGCAATTCTGGTCTTGTGCTGCCAGTATAGTGCTTTCGTACTCCTTTTTTAGGGTTCCTCTCATCAGCCAATCCCATCTATTTTTTCCAGAAACTTGTGTTGTAGATGCGTGAAACTGACTGTGTATTCCCTTCTTGCGTAATTCGTTTTCGTGTCCTTTTTTGTACTTCTTCCTTTGATTTCCCCTTTTTGTCTGCTCACCATACTCCCTCCTTCCTAACTGTTACTATCAAGGTTTTCTTACGCCGGGCTAGGTATCTCATTAAGCTCTCGACTTCGATACGAACACCAGCTTCCACACTTATCAGTCATCTTCATCCATTAATGGAGGAACCGGTGCTCCGTAAAAAGGTTGTGATGGTGTCACGTAAAAAGTAACCAGAACACTCCGTGGTGTGGTTGCTTCTAGGAAGTGCATCCAGCCTTAGAAAGCAAGACAAAACAGACAAAAATTGTATTCCTCTATTCCTTTACTCTTGTACATTTTGTACCCATCTTTACTGCTGGAGCGCCACGTTGTGGAGGTTTAGTCGAAGAAATCCACCCCAGCACTTATTCTTTGTAAGCGTAGCACGTATTTTATCTTTCGCTGAATCGTTAAGTTACGGGGACTTAAACACACCAACATCACTTGCCAAGCACAGACACACAGACACATAAATACACTAACACGCACGTATATATATACGACGAGATTCTCTCCGTTTCCGTCTACCACATCCACTCACATGTATTTGGTTGAACGGAGACTATAGTATAAGAAACCCACCCAAGAAGTCACGCACTGGGACTGAACTCTGAACCATGTGGCTGGGAAGCAGGCTTCTTCCCACACAGCCACACCTTCGCCTGCGCCTGTGCCCTTATTCACTATTATTAAATTATTAAACATTTTTCGGAAGATAATTATTGCATATATATATATATATATATA
>NW_026304228.1:7680-8788 GCF_001194135.2 Octopus bimaculoides | reverse complement strand
TATATATATATATATATATATATATATATATGTGTGTGTGTGTGTGTGTGTGTGTGTGTGCGCGTGTGTGTGTGTGTGTGTCCGTGTGTTTGAATGTACATAGCGTTTGAAGTGGTGTGCAGCTATTGTATATTAAGAAAATGAAGCAGAAAGCATTTTGAATAATTTTTTAATAGCCATTTCGTTCGTTGAACCTTTTAACTAATCTTTTATGAGTGTTGTCACATAATTTGTTACGTACAATATTTAAGATAACCAGACAACAATGAAAAACAATGTATCGATCAAACAAACCTCTTCACGAATCGACAATCGATATTCCTTGTGAACTAACCAACCGAAACCTTCCGACTTCACTGCGAACTAACACAAACTTCACTCGTCTCCCAACTCTGAAATCACTCGGATCGTTTCTCTTTATACTTTACTCGGACAAGTCTATCTCTCCCAAGGGAGCACCGTAACTCTCATCACTTCATCTTCCATTTTGGGATATCGATTACTGCGAGAAAGCGGAATTTCTTTTATTTATTTTTCTTTCCAGCAACTCTTCCTCTCTTTTTTGTTTTTGTTTAACTGTTATATCTTAATTGTTGCCCGACTTTTAAGGTTCACTGAACACACCACTCTTTCTCTTCGTTGCACTAAGCACCCATGTTAGTAATTTTTAAAAAATTTAATATCTTTTTCGTTTAGATGTTACTTCCAGAAACACAATCTGCTTTCAATTTCTGAAGCAAGTTCTACGGGGTTCAATATCTCTTTATGCCAGTTCTTCAAACATATAATAGAAGACTTCCAATGGTATTGTCCTTCGCTCTTCTCTGTGTCGCATCTTTAACTGATCAAATTTCCTCTTATATTCCGAACGTTGTCCTTCCATTAAATTCGTCTTGTTAACTAATCTTTTGATTACACAGCCATACTTACAACCTTATAAACCATTTTTTGTTATTCTTAAAGTGAAATTTATCTCCAACTTTGAAATGTTTTGTAATATTTCTTGTATTTCCTTCAAATGTATTTTTTCACTTTCCTTTAGATGTCTCTTATGTCGTTTTGTTTATCTTCTCTTGCTTGTTTTACATAGTAGACTGTGGCCATGCTG
>NW_026304228.1:4251-7401 GCF_001194135.2 Octopus bimaculoides | reverse complement strand
CGTTTTGTTTATCTTCTCTTGCTTGTTTTACATAGTAGACTGTGGCCATGCTGAGGCTCCACCTTCAGCTATTTTACTTGAACTAATCGAACACAATACTCATTTGCTTTTTAAGACTGTTACAAATTCTATCGTTTTCTTTTGCCGAACCGCTAATCTATTATATTCATCTCCCTAATACCCTCCCTTTTGAGTTCGTTTTTTCTTAAGAAGTGTAATTTTATTTCTTCTTATAAGTAATAATTTTTACATCACTCCAACTTCCATTTTGAGACTTTTTTAATCATACATTTACAAATTTAATATTATTTTCGTCTGGCATCCGCTTCCAGCAACTCCGCACATTTTCTTTTTCTTTCGCTTGTGCGTCTCGGTTGAGTTATTTGTAGTGTAGTAGGTACTTCAACAGTACCACATCACCATTCCATTACATCTTCATTTCTCTCGGGTTAACTCTCAACGATTGTTTTTTTTTTTAGTTGATTCATACGTCCCTACCTTGTACTGGGTAAAGTATTTTTTCATTTGAGTTCAGTAATCGGGCCGTAATCCCAACTTTGTTTTCCGTTCTTATATGCTCTAAAAAATACATTTTTACAGTTTTTGTAATGTCTAGCTGTAGTATCCTTTACAATTTTCCTTCTCACAACAGCAGGTAGCAATTTGTCGAAGACTGGTTTTATTTTCCTCGCTGATAACATATCTGCTGAGATGCTGGGATTTTGTGTCAGACAGTATACTCTTAAGAATTGTTGTATAGCTACTTCATCCGTGATTTCTTTATTCGACTTTCATAAGGGTTCTCTTGAACGTATCGACAAAGCGTTTTGCTTGTCCGTTATATCTGGGATAGTATGGAACCGTAATTATATGTTCTACCGCGAACGTTTTACGAAACTTCTTTACACACAAAAGACACAAATTGTGTCCCATTGTCAGACACTTTTCTGTATTTGTCGCCAAGACTCGCTCATGTAAAACGTTTGTCATAGAGGATGTAGGCTTTTTACACAAATTTCTTTTTATTTAGAGAAAATATCTACTACCACTAAATAGTATGATCCATTTGAAAGGACCAGCGAAATCACTTTGTAGTCACAACCAGGTAACCTCTACCTGTGGCCAATGTTCACTTTATATAGTCGGTAATTTTGCTGCTAGAAAACATCCTCTACAGCCTTTCATTAAATGTTCAATTTCTCTATCCAGTTTTAGTCAGTATACATAGATACGCATTAAAGCTTTCATCCTCGAAATACCAGGAGGTCCAACATGGCAATTCCCTCAACAATTTCCTTTGCAGTGCATCAGGTATTACTACTTTCTGTGCATACACCAATTCGCCGTCACAAATTGTGTATGGGTTCACGTCTAGGTTTCGTTTCACCCCTATCCTGTTCCTTCTTAATTTACTGCCCACAGCGTTGTTTTCATTTCTGTTATGAATTTCACGTTTTCCGCATTTCGTTTTATGTCTTCTTGGGTTACCGGTAATTCGAGAAAGAGGAACAAAAGCAATAATGGGGATGATAGATAGATAGAGTAAAAGGTCACTTTTTAATTTGATGTTGTCATCCCATTGAAATTTCATTACAAAGCATTTTTCCTCTCTTTCCTTTCTCCTTGTATACCTATGAACATATTTGAAAATATACTCATCTCCTTATATACATGCTAGGAGTTAGTAGATTAATGATTTTCAATATGTCAATTTTAGGATGGGAAAGGTAAGAAAAAAGAGGATGACGAAAAGGGGAAAAGTGTTTCTTAAGTGAGTGCAGTCACCACAATGATGTGTGAAAGTAAAAAGGTCCACATTCCAATGAAAACATTCATTCTAATACTGACTGATTTTAAAATATAATTCCAGGTGTCACACATGCAGGGCTCCCTGCCTTTAGCCCTATGATGTGTAGCAACTGATATGTGTGCTTCTGGTCTATATCAGCTTCTTTGCTACGATCCACATTTTTTCCATGCAAAGGTTTTTATTCCCACCTATCAGAAATTGTTCAAAGTCTTCTTGCTTTGACATTGAATTTACCTTTTTTGCAACAACAGTTGCAGCGCACCCATCATGCTCTTCCAATTGGTTTTTACGCATGAACGTATTAACGAAGATTTTTTCCCTCCTTCATGAGCAAATGAAGCTTCTAAGAGTTTCTTAATATAAGCTTCTCCTTATTACTTTTACAGTTATTATCATTGTTGTTGTTATTATTATTATTATTATTATTATTATTATTATTATTATTATTATTATTATTATTATTATTATTATTATAATCATTATTATTATTATTATCATTTAAAAAAAAGGATTGACGTAACTCTTCACGAAGGTAAATAGTCAAGACGAAGAGTGCGATTTTAGATGTTTTATTTTTTGAACAATATTTCGACAGAACGTCTGTCTTTCTCAAGTTCAAACCAAAAGGTGATTGAAAATTCAAAATTTCAGAAACCAAACGTAAACTATGAACGTGAGTAACCAGCGTCCGTATGTTGATAGAATGACATCATCAGTTTTTGTCAGTTTTTTAATAAGCAGAAAGAAAGAAAGAAAAAGGTAGACGACAGAAAAAGAAAAGAAAAAGAGAGAAAGAAGAATATTCAATCAAACAGTTTTGTATAAATTTGATGATATTCTCCTGTCATCTTATTCATTCCTCCAGGGCGTGATGTCAATAACCCGCAGACATATTTCTCCTCATACATTCTGTGAAGTGAAAGTGGGGTACATTCAGGATATTTTTTGGGAATGTGCACTTTCAAATCTTCTTCAAAATTGCAGCCGCTTGAAACGAAATGTTCAGCAAGTTCTGTTGAACTACTGTTCTTGTGCCTGACGTCGAATCTGTGCCCATTAAACCTTTTGTTTAATTGTTCCGTTGTACAACCAACATAAATCAAGTTATGGTTAGTGCATTCTGCACCGTACACTAAATGGGAATCTTTGCAGGTTCCCCCTTCTGTATAAATCATAACATTTCTATTATGATTTTTGATGGTATTTACTCCACTCATGTTGTTGCACAATGAACAGGGCTTACCTCTCTTGCGGCTGTTCTTTAAAGTACAGCGTGTAGATACTCCAATGTTCGTGTTCTTGGAGTCAGATATAGAGGTCAATAATTCTTTTATGTTCTT
>NW_026304227.1:0-234 GCF_001194135.2 Octopus bimaculoides | reverse complement strand
TTTATTTATTTATTTATCTATTTATTTATTAAGTTTTCTTTTCTCTTTGGTGTTTCAAATTCGCTTCCATTGACGAACGAAAGAACGTAGAATTCAGTAAATACCTTTTCTCAGGCGTAGTATATCCTTCACTACATTTTACGAATTCTTTTAAAAAAATGGAAAGGTGTGTGGTTTGAAGAAGACTGTCGTGTGTTTTTAACATATCGAACTCTCTGTTACAAATAGTTTTTT
>NW_026304226.1:0-791 GCF_001194135.2 Octopus bimaculoides | reverse complement strand
TTAGAGATGAACCACCACTCTACAACTCAGAACCCGTCCAAATCCATGCTAAAAAATCTACCTAAAATAAAAAGTTTCCTGAGGATTAAAAATACTAAAATACTTAAACTTGCAAATTAACGCAGAGTAATAACTATACACATACGAAAATTCTATATTACGTAAATAATGCTATGAAAATTAATACTGAAAAGTCACGTGATAAACATAGCGTCCATTATCAGAGGTAAATACGTGTTATAATTACTAAAATAACAACGAAAATATCGAAAAAGAAAATCTACCTAAAATAAAGAGTTTATTGAAGATTGATAATACTAAAATACTTAAAATTCTCAGATTTACGCAGAATAATAACTATACCAAATACGAAAGTTATATATTACTTAAATAATGTTATGAAACATTGTAAAAGATGGCTCATATTATCGTTGAATACTTAAAGTAAAGGTAGTTATCTAAACTTATTATATAAGTAATTTAATTTATGTCTGCATTTAATATTACGTTCATCGCGGAAGTTAAATAATTTTTCATTAGCTAATAATATCTCTTTAAATTCGTTAGTACATAATAAGCAGAATTTATTCCCTATCCTATACGATTTAGTCTTGCAAACTATTTCCCATTTTAACTCGTATTCTATTCTTTTTAATTTAAGTTCCTAAATGTATTTACTAAGGCCCGTAGAGTTCATTAAGTTTCTGTTCTTAAAAGAATTCATATGTTGCGCCACTCGGGATTTATTCACCAAATCTCTTGATTTTGTTTTTGGTTTTTATCCTACCAAA
>NW_026304225.1:203-354 GCF_001194135.2 Octopus bimaculoides | reverse complement strand
TATATATATGTACACATATATATATACACATATATATATATATAATATATGTACATATATATATATGTACGTATATATATACATATATATATATGTACATAGACATACATATATAAATATGTACATACACACACACACACACACACACACA
>NW_026304225.1:0-193 GCF_001194135.2 Octopus bimaculoides | reverse complement strand
CACACATATATATATATATATATATATATATATATATGTACATACATATCTATATATATACATTTTATGTGTGTGTGTATATATGTACATATACATATATATTTTATGTGTGTGTATATATACACATACATACATATAAATACTTATACACATGTACATATGTATTCGTATGTTCCTATTAATGTATATATAT
>NW_026304224.1:0-235 GCF_001194135.2 Octopus bimaculoides | reverse complement strand
CACACACACACACACACACACACACACACACACACACATGCAAACACTCATATATATACATGTATGAAATGCTTCTTTCAGTTCTTGTTTATCAAATCCAATTACAGGGCTTTAGTTGGCCCAATACTATGCGGCTGAAGTAGAAGACACTTGCCTAAGCTGTCACACAGTGAAACTAAACTCAGTATCATATATTTAGGAAGCAAACTTAATATCACTCAGCCATGCCTAAGCC
>NW_026304223.1:0-594 GCF_001194135.2 Octopus bimaculoides | reverse complement strand
AAAGAGGAAATAAATATATAGATGTAATAATGAAAGTTGCTTTGTAAAATGGAAGCTGGTGATTGAGCACGTGGAAAAATTAATATTTGAAATGAAAACATCAAAGAAGCATATAATGTATAAATAAAACTCTTTTTTAGTCTAAAAATTACTTCGATGTTTACACGATACTACTACTACTACTACTACTACTACTAATAATAATAATAATAATAATAATAATAATAATACTAATAATAATAATACTAATGATAATAATAATAATAATAATAGTAGTAGTAGTAGTAGTAGTAGTAGTAGTAGTAGTAGTAGTAGTAGTAGTAGTAGTGGTGGTGGTGGTGGTAGTAGTAGTAGTAGTAGTAGTAATGATATTAAGGATAATAATTCATGTTATTTTTAATATTATTGTTGTTCAAAATTAAATTGTAAATGTATTTTGAAAATTAAACAAATTACGAATTTCCTGTATTCACACATCGACTCCATCATGTAATGCGTGCTTACATCCACTTACACGATGATAAGTCCACATATGTACTCACATGTGTGTGCACGTGTGTGTCACTGTGTGTATGTATATATATATATATATAT
>NW_026304221.1:0-288 GCF_001194135.2 Octopus bimaculoides | reverse complement strand
GAACTTTTATTTTCCTTTTTTTTCTTTTCATTTTTTTGTTTTCAGTTTTTATTTATTTATTTATTTATTTGCATCATTATTATTATCAGATCTCCTAGTCATCATATCTAGTGCTAATTTTCAGCACTAAACTGTTAATTCTATGATGCCTGGTCACAACTCTTGTCTGTCTTTTGTGAGATTTGTCCGAATTCCTTCATAGACAGATAGGTTAAAGAGATCAATACATTTCTCTCACTTGCTCTCTCTTATATACATACATATATATATATATATATATATATATAT
>NW_026304220.1:0-594 GCF_001194135.2 Octopus bimaculoides | reverse complement strand
GGAACTTTATATTTTATTTATTCTTTCTGAACTGTTGTATTTCTTTTCTCCTTCTTTTATGAACTTTTTTAGTACAAACGGTTTATTTTATTTCTTCCGCTTTTTTGAACTGTTTTCTCTTTTTGCCTGTTTTTAAAATTTTTTCGTTGTTTAATTTTTATGTGGACATTTTTATCATGGCAGAGAACATAAAGAAAAATAAGGCCACTGCTGTGGAGTGGGAGATTATCCCACCCAAGAAGTGGTTAAATGATTTCAGGGAAAGAACGGTGGTGTTACGGACCTACTCTAGGTTACTCGACACGATTACGGTCTTTCCCAAAATTGAAATTGAAAAAGAGTTGGCAGAATATCTGCCAACTATTAAGTTTATGGCAAGGGGTGTAAAATATGCGACAGTTAGGTTGCTATTTGACACCCCTGAGGTAGCTCGCAAGTTTGCGAGCCAGCCCTTAGAAGGGGAAAAAATTCTGTTTCTTCCCACATACTGTGGGAAGAAATTAACTAGGGCTTGGATCTGTGGGCTGCCACCTGGTATAGAACTTGATTGGATAGAGGATACTATCCGACGGGGTCTGGGTGGCAGTGGAGCAA
>NW_026304219.1:0-222 GCF_001194135.2 Octopus bimaculoides | reverse complement strand
TTCTGGCTTTGCATAAAAAATGCTTTGCCTTCATCGGTGGAATATACTCAGAAAAGCACATTTATTGTGGTTTAGAGTCAAGATTTGACTGCTATTTTTCAGCGTGGCGGTATCTCTTAGATACCCTATATTATAATTTTAAATAATTGTAACCTGGATGGTTTTTATTCCTATGCTGGTCACTTGATAAAATCAATATTTTAAATATCGATCTTATCCTTA
>NW_026304218.1:339-570 GCF_001194135.2 Octopus bimaculoides | reverse complement strand
CACTTCCATTGTGTGTTGAACAATGAGCTTTTTTTTCATTGAAAATTTTACACAATGTGTCTATTGTGTCATTAAAGTTTATGTCCAAAGGTTTTCTTAAAATAGATAATAGATGTGCCCTTTTAAAGCCTAGCCAGGCAAATGGGCCCGGTTTCCTGGTTTCAATGGCGTATATGTTCCTCAGCTGGACGGGACACCAGTCCATCGCAGCATTACTCATTTTTGCCAGCT
>NW_026304218.1:0-216 GCF_001194135.2 Octopus bimaculoides | reverse complement strand
AACCACTAAGCCACATGCCTCCACAAAGGTTTTCTTGGGAGTACATAATTACTGTATCGTTCATGTTCTGTTGTTGCTGGTTTTCTCAAGATTAACTCTGCATTTTCATCTCATCTCGTTTCCCAATCTTTACATTCTTTCTCAAAGATTTGCTCCTATCTTCTGTAGTAATGCTTCAAACGGAACTCCTTTGTCAGGTTCATATTTCAACTCTGT
>NW_026304217.1:0-349 GCF_001194135.2 Octopus bimaculoides | reverse complement strand
ACATATATATATGTGTGTGTGTGTGTGTGTGTGTGTGTGTGTGTTTATTTTTACGCTTTATTTTCTATTATTACTGTTAAGTTATAATGCCAGTGTTGATGTTTTTTTCTTTTTATTTCTAGAGTTGTTCCTACACTTCTTGTTGTTGTTGTTGCTGACTTTTTTGTTGCTGTTATTTGAATTCCATTCTGACATTTTTTTGTTGTTATCTCTTGCTGCTGCTGCCGGTGTTGCTGACGCTGCTCTTCTTCTTCCTCTTCCTCTTCTTCTTCTTCTTCTTCTTCTTCTTCTTCTTCTCGTTCTTCTTTTTATTCTTCTTCTTCTTCTTTTTATTCTTCTTCTTCTTCTT
>NW_026304216.1:134-269 GCF_001194135.2 Octopus bimaculoides | reverse complement strand
ACATATATACATATATACATACATATATACATATATACATATATACATATGTATGTATGCATGTATGTATACATATGTATGTATGCATGTATGTATACATATGTATGTATACATGTATGTATATATGTATATACA
>NW_026304216.1:0-124 GCF_001194135.2 Octopus bimaculoides | reverse complement strand
ATGTATGTATATATGTATATACATGTATGTATATATGTATATACATGTATTTATGTATATACATATATACATACATGTATATACATATACATACATGTATATACATATATACATGTATATACAT
>NW_026304214.1:0-388 GCF_001194135.2 Octopus bimaculoides | reverse complement strand
TATATATATACACTTGACTTGAAATAAGCTTTTTCTGAGTTATTTAATTCTTCTTTAGTGATAAAACATCTTCCAAATGGTCACAACTCCCGTTATCTTGAGTGCAGGATTTGCATGCTGTACTATTCTAAAATGACTTTTTCCTTTCTAGGAATTCCTGCATCTTTCGAAATAAAAAGTCTAAGTAGTTTATTTTCTTGTTTTCGTTGCCTAAATTCCAGAGATGAAGCTTTGTACTTTTGTTAGAAACCAAACCGTTTTTCAGAGGAAGAATTTATATGATTAAATGCAGAAGAAACACATATATATTCACGTTTATTTGTACATATACATACAAACATCTATCAATCTATCTATCTCACTATGTATGTATGTATGTATGTATGTA
>NW_026304213.1:0-293 GCF_001194135.2 Octopus bimaculoides | reverse complement strand
TATATATATATATATATATATGTGTGTATATATCGCATATATATTATGTATTCCATATATAATAATAATAAACTTTTCTATGATAGACACAAGGCCTGAGATCTTTGAGTGGATGGTGCTAGTCGATTGCCGTTCTTGAATAGATGTCAAGCAAAGTTTACCTCGGCCTCATTTGAACTCAGAACTTAAATAACCGGAAGAAATGCCGCAAAGCACTTTAACCGGCGCGGTAACAATTCTTCTAACTCGCCTTATATATATTTATATGTATTTTACATACATACATACATATA
>NW_026304212.1:0-688 GCF_001194135.2 Octopus bimaculoides | reverse complement strand
CAAGGTGCCACGCAGTGGGACTGAACTCGGAACCATGTGGTTCGTAAGCATGCTACTTACCACACAGCCACTCAAATCAAAACTAAGCATTGATAAAACTATCCGTATTGATTATAATTAATTTTTGATGGGGTATTATGTTGTTTTACTACTTTTCATGACATTGTATAAAATATAAGATTAGGACATGTAATGTCAATAGAAATATAAAGAAGAGTGTAAGAATCTCGAATATGTATACATTACAAGCTTACTAACACAAACTTATCTTTGTATTTCGTTTTTATATTTAGTTCGCAAGAGATACTCGATGTAAACAGATTTTGTGGTATTTCGGGTGGGTCATAAATAATAAACATAGCCTCTGGTTCTACTTCACTTCTTTATTTGTCAACAGTAAATTGCTTAGCAATCTAATTAATTAACTTATCGATTATTTGATAAGTCG
This sequence comes from Octopus bimaculoides, assembly GCF_001194135.2. Taxonomy (NCBI): domain Eukaryota; kingdom Metazoa; phylum Mollusca; class Cephalopoda; order Octopoda; family Octopodidae; genus Octopus; species Octopus bimaculoides. The sequence continues at coordinate 240 of NW_026304212.1, read as the reverse complement.
ATCGGTCAATTAATCAATCAACCAAACAATAAACCAGCTAGTTTTCTCAAAGCCTTTTCGTCACTAATTGCGACCTCATTAAAGGCATGATCTCTCAACTCCAGATCTACCTCAAGTCTATACTCGTGTCTTTTAAAACAAAGAGACTTTAAGGAAATTAGATGAAAGAATGAGCGAACAATTAATCAAACAATCGATTAGTTTATTGCTTAAATTGGTTAACCAATTGACAATATATAT
>NW_026304211.1:0-530 GCF_001194135.2 Octopus bimaculoides | reverse complement strand
CCAGTTGATATTGCCATAGCAGAAGATTATTCTCTCTCCAATGCACTGGCGTAGCAACTGACTGCAGTGTTTCTCTTTCGGTATGAGCAGGCGCCCAATTTTGCTGGAACCATTTGTGAGGTCTACTTTGAACGACCTTCATGTTCCCCAGACTTGACCAGTCCGGATTTTTTCTTGTGGAGATACCTGAAAGAGAGGGTTTACGCCAACAAACCGGAGACCCTGGTGAAACTGAAAAAGATCATCCATAGAGAAATCAGAGAAATGAGGTCTGAAACTTTTGAGGGTGTTATGATGCAAGTTTTGGTAAGAGTACAGACGTGCGAAACCGAAAACGGCTGCCATTTAAGCGATGTCATTTTTTATATATGATGTACTGATTTTGCAAAATTTGACTTGAGCATATTAATTTCCATTATGTCTTTTACATTGTATCAAACTTTCATACATCTGTTTGCATAGTTAAGGAAGTTATAAAATACTGAAACCCATCAGTGACTTTTGGGACACCTGTATATATATATATATAT
>NW_026304210.1:0-366 GCF_001194135.2 Octopus bimaculoides | reverse complement strand
ACTTCACTAGAATGTTTCTTGTGCCATTCAGTAACAACTTTAGCTGTGTGGTGAATTGGTGCTTTATCATCCTGAAAGATTGCATTTCCCTCCGGAAACAGTTCCACAAACATAGGATGAATTTGATCAGATAAAATGCTTAAATAGTCTTGACCATTAATTCTGCTATGAAAGGAAACCATTGGGCTAGTGGATTTCCAGTATATAGACACCCAGATCATCACTGATCATCCTCCATGTTTAACAGTCGGAAGAAGATAGTCTCGGTCAAATACTTGTTTTGGCTGTCTTCACACGTATACTTGGCCGGTGGTCAGAAATAAGGTAAAGGATGACTCGTCTGTGAAAATAACATTCTTCCACTGC
>NW_026304209.1:0-246 GCF_001194135.2 Octopus bimaculoides | reverse complement strand
CATACATATATGTACGAGACTTCGCATACACATACAGGGTCGAACAAACACATTCATATACAATTATCAATAGTATATACATATACATATATAAATGCCACTAATTTACGCAAATAAATCTTCATGGAGACAAATATCTACGTATATTATAAAGGCAAACTGAAATTTTCTAATGCATACTTCAATAACCATTTACACATACATACATACATACATGCAGACATACATACATATATGCATACATAC
>NW_026304208.1:0-504 GCF_001194135.2 Octopus bimaculoides | reverse complement strand
CTTAACAGCTCCGTTATTGATACAACAAAGTAGTCCATCCAGTGAGAGATAAATATGATTTAATATACACAATTTACAAAACAGCGCGGTTTTTTCTCATCTTCTCTCATAGATCAGCGTCCTGTTCTCTCTAATGCACTTAGCCTGAAAGATTACTCTGCCAGTTTATTGTATCTTTTAAGCATGAAACTAATATATATATATATATAATCATAATCATCACGTGTATATTCAAAATGTAATCACATGTGGATCGTTGGCGATTTCCCACCCCGTCTTCCTTTCCTCTTGGACCTTCCTACGTCACCTGTTTCTGACGAAGAGCTTTACTCGAAACGTAAAACTACTTCTCTTTTTTTTCCCCTCAGCGTCTGCTAATACTTTGCATGTACCACTTCCTTGCGTTGTTGTCTTTTTTTCGTGATAGTTCTTCGTTTGTTTTGGGGACTTATGTATGTGCGTGTGTGTGTGTGAGTGTGTGAGTGTGTGAGTGTGTGAGTGTGT
>NW_026304207.1:3808-3911 GCF_001194135.2 Octopus bimaculoides | reverse complement strand
GATGATTTTCACATTGCCAAGATTGTTGTAATGTGAAATGTAATTCTCATCACATTATATGTAATGTAAATATATGTGATGTTGTGTGAGATTCATTGTATTG
>NW_026304207.1:1911-2041 GCF_001194135.2 Octopus bimaculoides | reverse complement strand
CAGAAATCTACATCTGGGGAAACATATGTGTTTGGAGAAAGTGCTACTAACCAGAGGACTATGCCAGAATATGTTGTTTCTCCACTATTGCAACCCAGTGAAGGATTCATAATAAAACCAAACAGTGGCT
>NW_026304207.1:0-161 GCF_001194135.2 Octopus bimaculoides | reverse complement strand
GAAATATTGATAAATATGTATATTACATATGTAAGTTATGTTTTGTAGTTTCAGTCATTAGTTTTGAGTCAGCGTTGTGGGGCAGCTCTTTGAAGATTCTAGTGGAACAAATCAACTCCAGTATTTCTTACTGTTCTACTAACCTGGTCCTATCATTTTGG
>NW_026304206.1:0-685 GCF_001194135.2 Octopus bimaculoides | reverse complement strand
TCGTCGCTTTGAAACCGCGACCTGTTCACTGACAAAATTTCGTGCTGCATCTTATACACTGTGTATGTTGTATATGTTCTAATATTTCACTTAGGTAGAGCGATACAAATAACCTGGTGTTAGAATTTGGTATATAGACATACTTCACAAGAAAGCTTTAGTCGATCAAAAGTCGTAATAAGAGAATATATAAATGACAAGACATATAACCATTCATTGACTTACAACTGTTCCTGCAATAAGATTGTAGTACAGTCAAATCACCGTCGGGATTCAAACAGTAAGAGCAATTTTATTTAGGAAAGCATCCTTTCAAACTCGATACCACATTTTGGTAATTGTTATATTTGGGATAGTCATTTGTTTTTTTTGTTTTTTTTTTGTTTTTTCTTTGATATATCAATATCTGTTTTGGCACACGACTTCGCGTTAGAAATCTTGCAAAATAAATTCATAAACATTTTGGTAATGTTTTCCATATATATAAATGCTTTCCCAGATAAAATTACACTCCAGATTTGAGGCTCTGACGAACCTATAAGATGATACACAAGCTCTCAACTATGAGTGCATTGCATCTTATAGCAGAAACAGTTGTAAGCTAATGAAGTTCATTTGATAATTTCTTGTTTCACTTTCATCTATAAAATATACATACATAACTATACATATATGTATGTATATA
>NW_026304205.1:0-585 GCF_001194135.2 Octopus bimaculoides | reverse complement strand
TTCTTTTGCCGCAACATCCTTCCACTTGTTGGCCATACAGAAGAATTTTCTAATGTGGCCATTTTTCATATAGAAGTCTTAAATCTGCTCGCTTTTGGCATTTCTTACTAATCTACTCACTCAGTATGTGGAGAAATAATTTTCAAAGCCAATAGAATTCTAAACAACTAAGAGCTCAGTGTTTCATATCTTAGCACTGCCTTTGATCGAAATATTTAAATGGTCCAGACCACCTAGCTATGGCTAGGCACTAAAGAGCTGTCCTCCCAACTGTGATTTTAGGTATTATGCTATGGTCCACCTTCTTATGATTTTAAATACTGCACAGTGGTCCACATACATAAGATTTTATGTCCTGTACAGTGATACATTTAACTGAAATTCTAGGTACTGCAACAGTAATCTCCCTACCTGAGATTTTACATACTGCACAGTGATTTCCCTAGCTGTGACTATACAATAGAATGGCCCTCCTAGCTGTAAACGAGTACAGCTCAGTGGTCCATCTCATTCTAATTAAAGCCAAACCACAAACAACTCACTCACTCACTCACTCACTCACTCACTCACTCACTCACTCACTCA
>NW_026304204.1:0-5788 GCF_001194135.2 Octopus bimaculoides | reverse complement strand
CACACACACACACACACACACACACACACACACACACACAGTGAATACATTTTTATTTGCAGGAGCTTTAGTTTCCTTATTTGCTGATTTTATCGCGGAAAGCTAGTTAGATTCACTGGTTTAATATAATTGACTCTTTAATGATGTCAACGAGGTGCATTTGAACCCCGGTTTTTCTGAGAATGGGTCAGATGTTCTTAAAACAAAGCTAACTATACAAAAACTAATTTCAATGCCGCACTTAAACAAGGCCTCAGCGGTAAGAACAACAGCAACATAAGCAAAGAATCAAAGACGGAACTAATGCGCAGTCACTCAACCTGCGAGTTAGAGTAGCTAAATTCTTCTCAAATCATATCCTACCATCTTTTTAAGAGGATGTGTTGGATAAAGTAGTCATTGACCTGCTCATTGAGGGCAAATCTAAATCTAAATAACAACAAAACATCATTAAATCCCACAGTGAATATAAGGATTCCGAATTGAAAGGTACTGAAGTTTTTCGAGAGGCGGGTATATATCAGTTTTGAAGCAGTTTCATTCCACGTATTCCACTAATATCGTTAGGAAAGACATTAGATATAACAGCTTCTTGTTTGTCTTTTTATACCTGTCCCTCACCGCAGAGAAAACATTACCTTTTGCGTGTGGGGGTCTAACCCTCAAAACCAAGAGTAACTTAGGACTTTTGTCACAAAAATATTATATTCTCACGGAACCCATGAAACCAGAGCTAATGAATAGTCTGAAAAGATAGACTTTTAGGACAAATTTATCACAATGGTTTGGACAAGCAAACGGCTAAGCGAAAGAAACTAGAATATTGAAGATAGTGGAGTTTCAGAATCAGCAAACTACTAAATAAATGCATAATGGAATTCACATTTTCCTGAGAAGACTTTTCTCAGTCACAAAACTACGATGGGGTGCTAAAAAGTACTTGCCGTTAAGGGTGTCGCGAAAGGCCAGGTTGAAGCCCAATCTTCTTAGTTCTTTTACAGGGCTTAGAAAAACTGAAGGACCACTGCAATAAGTATGTGAAACTGAGAGGGTAATATGTTGAATAAAATCAAATTCTTGTATTTTCTTTTACCCAAAGCCAGGAACTTTTCAGAATCTTCTGAAAACTTAATTTACGCGTTGCCATTATGCACAAACTATTTAATGAACTAATCTCGTTCCTTTGGAGCCGATGTAAAAATTTATTATAAACAAACTTAGAATGTTTGGAAAATGATTGGCTGACAAATATGGTACAGTAATTGCTTGCACTGAAGAAATAAGTCATCATTATAGGGGCAGGCATGGCTGTGTCGTTAAGAATATCTAACAGGCATAGGTATAGCTTTGTAGATAAGAAGCTCTATTTGTTAACATGTGATTGCAACTTCAGTTCCATTGAATCGCAACATTGCAAACGCCTGTTACTATGACCGCGGACCGACCAATACTTTGCGAGCGAATGTCGTAAACGAAAATTCACACGTTAAAGTGCGTCGTATGTATGTATGTGTATATATATCTATGCTTGCTTGCATGCATGCTTGTATGTATGTATGTGAATGTGTGTGGTTTAGTGGTTAGGGTATTCGGTTTATGATCGTGAGTTCGATTCACGGCGGCGCGTTGTGTTCTTGAGCAGGACATGTTATATCGCGTTGCTACGGTCCACACAGGTGGTAAAAACGAATAGTAACTGTATTTCAAAGGGCCATTCTTGTCACATTCTGTGTCCTACTTAATCTCTCTGAGAACAGACCAATTGGAACCCTTATCACCGTAACATACAGTAATCACTAATGTATGTATGTATGTATGTTTGTCTCTTCTAGTTTTTAATTATTATATATCTTCCACTGAAGAGGGAGCCGATTTCCAACAAAGATACACGGCTCTATTTTTGGAATGTAATTAATACAGACAAATTCACATTTGAAACTTGAGAAAAGTCTTGCATATTTTTACTGTTCCACTCACAGATTGGTCATTTTCTCTTTCTGAAAATCTCAGTTTATCCACATTCTCCTTTAAGCATTGCATTTACTAACAAAACCTAGTGCTCCAATTATTATTGGTAAGAATATGAATTCATAGTCTGGATATAGAAGCTGGAGGTTTCGAAGCAGTTGTCCATAGATATCCTCTTTTCTCAGATTTTCAAAGAGATATATCTGCAGGGCAGCTAACCTCTATGATGCCTTTGCCCCTCTGTCTCAAACCACACTATCCGGCATATTACGCTTATATTTGACTGAAGTTTTGATGGGAATATTCCACCAATATTCCTTGAGTTGGTGTTTATGAATGTAGTCCATAACAGAGGGATTTTCTAAGTTTCAGGATAGTCACTTTTGCGGATGGCATTGTAAATTGTTTTAGCAACAACATCGTGCCGCATAGGGAGGTAGTACCGTGACGACATTTTAGGACAGCTGCTAATCAGATGCGTAATGTCTTCCACAGGAACATGACATAGCCTGAACATGCGGTTGCACCCTGGGATTACAAGAGCGTCACTGTCTCCCTTGTTCACCAGGTACTTTGTGGCAATCTCCTGTTCATGGATTGCAAACGTATAACCTTCAAAGTGTGATGTGATGTAGTGGTCTTGTATCTAAGAGAGGCTGCACTTCGTATCAATTCTACTGTCTTCTTCAAGCCTCCGGGCAACATACCCATGCATGGTCCTTTTTTTGTATGCTGGGTGCTTTCCACCCAGGTCTTCTCTGAGGTAAGAGAGGTCAGCAATTTTAGAGCTGTATAGATCATAAGAAAGAGAGTGTTTCTTGAGGAGTTCACTGCCAACTCGTACAATGCTGCTCACTTCACATTTCAGCACTGTATTAATGTATTTATTTTTGCTGCTGTTGTTTAGCAGGTGCTGTCTGAGCGATACCATACGGTATTCGAAGGCCGTCTGCACAGATATCAGGCCTCTACCACCTGCATTTCTTGTTTGGTAGAGCCTGTCAACTTCATTGTTTCTGTGGAAGTTCCCAGTTGTCAGGATTTTGCGGGTTTTGATATTTATGGAGTGGATTTCCTCTAGAGACCAATCAAGTATCCCAAATGTTGGGATCAGTACTGGTACTGCAAATGAATTGTGGGATATTGTTTTGTTGTAAGAAGAGAGTTCCGACTGCCATATTTTCCTAAGTCCGGTGTAATATTCTAGGGTCGCTCTGTCTTTATCCAAAGTGCCTTCATATGATACATTTTCGTCTATGCCTAGGTACTTGTAACATTCTTTGTGTGGAATGAAGGAGATAGAGAAACTGTTGAGGCACAGGTTTTGGGTTTGGCGGACTGATTTTCCTCGTTCTATAGCCAAATATGAACATTTCTTTTGGCTAAATTCCATGCCTATATCAGCTGAAAATGTTATTAATCCCAGTTGATTTTTGGCATTGTTAACCCTTTTAAGATAAATCTTGAGGTCGTCTACAAAAATACATTGATATTTTATTTCTGGCAGTTGAAGATCCTAGCATGAAACCATTTGTTTTCTGCAGTAGGAACGATAATGGATTCAGTGCCAAAATGAAAAGAGGTAAGAAAGACTATTTCCTTGGAATATTCCCCTTGTAATGCCTATACTATTAGAAACAATTATTCTGTTCTCTGTTGTAAGGGTAAGAATAGTTGTCCATGTCTTTGTGAGTCTCTCTATAGCAGCAATTAAGATAGTAGGTACCTTTGCCAGATATAGGCTCTTCAACAGCCATGAATGGGAGATAGTGTCAAATGCCTTCTTATAGCTAAGCCATACTGTCACAAGGTTTCTGTGTTGCTTTCTTACTTCAGACAGTACAGCTTTATTTATTAAAACTTGTTCAGCACATCCTCACACTCCATTCTTTCCCCCAACCTGTTCATCAGTCACAATGTCCGACTCACAACAGTCCTGAAGAAATTCGTTGAGGCAGCTTATGTACAGTTTGTACATAATGTTTATGCAAGCAATGGATTTGCAGTTTCCTGCTATCTCGGTGATTTCATTTTTGGCAACAAAATTTGTCCTTGCTGTAGCAAGCCAATGTGGTATCTCAGTCTGACTTCTCATAGTCATTTGAACATACATATCAACTGGTTTTTATAAAATGTCAGCTTCTTGTACCAATATCCAACTACTAGGTCCCTTCCAGGTGCCATCCCATTCTGTAGTTTGCCTACTGCTGTAGCGAAGGTTTCTGCATCAATTTTTTTATGCTTTACTGTTAATGTTTGTACAGTATTCCCTCTCAATTGTATTTAACCATGATGCATTCAGGTCGAAATTCCTCTTTACATTCCAAATTTTTGACCAGAAGAATTGTAGATCTTCTTGGAAAGGAGCTTTCTTAATGGTAATATCTTCCTTCCTCATCTCTCTGTGTAATGCTTGTGAGTTGGAATACAAAAATTCGCTTGCGATAGCGGAGTTTCTTGCTCATCGTCACGAGTTCATGTTTTTAAGTGATTAGCTTGCCTTTTCCTTCCTTCCTTCCTTCGTTTATTTGTTCATTTCTTTCTTTCTTCGTTCTTTTTTTCGTTTCTTTGTGTTTTTTTCTTTGCTCCACATACATTAACACTGACCCACCTTAAAATGCACGATTTTAGGGTGTGGTTTCAAAAATGTAAGTTAGCTTTTGAACTGAAACCGTCAACAAATTGCCTTAATAAATTAAAACTCAGCACAAAAGCTGCTACATTTCTTTTGTACAAATGCAGGGCGCAATGTTAATTTGTCACTTTAAAGAAACAGCAGACTGTAGAAACAAACCGTGGAACAACTACAACCACCTACACAATTACACACAAGTGTGTGTGTGTGTGTGTGTGTGTGTGTGTGTGTGTGTGTGTGTGTGTGTGTGTATTCTTTTATTCATTTGTTTTAGTCATTTGACTTTTTGACTTGCGGCATGCTGGAGCATCGTCGTATCGACCCTTGCACTTACTCTTTGTAAGCCTGGTACTCAATCTATCGGGCCCTTCTACCGAACCACTAAATTACGGGGACGTAAACGCCAACATCGGTTATCAAGCGATGGGCGGGAGTGGGTGGGTAAACACAGACACAAAGACACACATATAAATCTATACAAAAACATACGACGGCCTTCTTTCAGTTTCCGTCTACCAAATCCACTCACAAGGCTTTGCTGGGCCCCAGGCTATAGTAGAAAACATTTGCCTAAGGTGCCACGTAGTGGGACACTGAACCCGGAACCATGTGGTTGGGAAGCAAGCTTCTAACCACACGACCACGCCTATCTATCTATATATATTCTTTTACTTCTTTCAGTCATTTGACTGCGACCACGCTGGAGCACCGCCTTGAAGGGCTTTTGTCGAACAACTCAACCACAGTACTTATACTTTGTAAGCCTGGTACATATTCAATTGGTCTCCTTTGCCGAATCGCTATGTTACAGGGACGTATACACATTAGCATCGGTCGTCAAGCAATGGTGGGTGGGGGAACAAACATAAACAGAAAGACACAACACATTAATATATACATATATAAATATAATTTCAATAATAATAAAAGCGTAAAATTAATTAATTAATTAATAATAATTTATTTTACCAAGTAGTTCGGTACGTTAAAATAACCTTTTTAGGTAAAATTATACAAACATTCTATAATTATAAACATAATTATAATCAGGGGTCAGCTAATTGCTTTGCTACGCACCGAATTTAGAAATAGGAGTTAAATGCCTTTTCTACTACCACAAAGATCTCCCAGATAGTAACAATCCATCCATCCATCCATCCATACATACATACATATGCATATATA
>NW_026304203.1:0-241 GCF_001194135.2 Octopus bimaculoides | reverse complement strand
GTGGTGGTGGTGGTGGTGGCGGTAGCAGTCATAGTCGTAGTAGTTGTAGGGAGGGTGATGGTGGTAGTGGTGGTGGTAGTAGTAGTAGCAGTTGTTGTTGTTGTTGTTGTTGTGGTGGTGGTGGTGGTAACTAGTATTTTTAGTGTCTTGTAGTAGTACTCTTATCAGTAGTATGAGTCTTGTATTTGTTGCTGTTGTCGTTGTTGGTGGCGTTCATGTAGCAGTTGTAGTAGTAGTAGTA
>NW_026304202.1:0-249 GCF_001194135.2 Octopus bimaculoides | reverse complement strand
AATAATAATAATAATAATAATAATAATAATAATAATAATAATTTGTTTGTCAGTTGCTTGACTTTAACCAGTTGAGCATGTCCCATAGTGGCTGACGATATGTGTATCTCTGATTACGAGCAGGAGTAGTGAGGGAGCATTATAGCCATGTGTTGAGATGGATTCTTTGGGGTTTGAATAATTCACCCCTGAAAACATGAATGTTTCGTTCAACATCCTTAAACAACCCTTATTCAGAGACCTTTTGAG
>NW_026304201.1:0-259 GCF_001194135.2 Octopus bimaculoides | reverse complement strand
TATATATACATATACATATATATACTTATATATAAGAGACCAAAGTGTACGTGCACCGCTATTTATATATATACGCACACACAAGGCGGTGCAATTGCTGGTTATAATTGCACTGGTTATATATTAATAGTCGCTAACACAATTATTGGTTATATTTGTCCAAGTGGTATACATAGATATCTAACAAGCATTCATTGGTTCTATGATTGTACAAGTTATATTTATACGTTTCATAGATCGTTCTTGGCTATTATCGTAC
>NW_026304200.1:0-778 GCF_001194135.2 Octopus bimaculoides | reverse complement strand
TATACATATATATACATACATAGGCATAAATTAGTAGGTAGACCCATGTATTTATGTCTAAGTATGTGTATGATTGCATGAATTTATAATGATAGTATAGATTATAAAGATAAGTATAGTTTGCATATACGAAATAGATTCATGCATGTTGTCGTATGCACGTATGTATATATATGTACATGCATGAATGCGTATACATATAATTAGATGCATACGTACATGACGATGCATATGTAATATTAATAGATGGTGCTTTGCAGAAGTGTGTACCAATTGCACGTTATAATCTCAGAGTGAGTTATGTTATAGTAAAAATAACTTCATAGCGGTTTCAAAGAAATGTATTTTGTTACGGAACGATAGAAATGTTGATCTCCGAAGAATGGTTATAATAGGCAACTGCCGTATGGAACTGTATACATACGGAAGGCTTCATTAATTTCATTTTGGAAATTATAATCTATATGGCTTAAAACAATATCAGGTTTTTATACAAGATATTATTTCCATGTAAAGTGTATTGTGGCAAATATCACATAGTATAAAACCAGAAAACCATATGTTTGTAATTGAGATGGGTGAATGTTCAGTAATAAAGATAAAGAATGAGAGGAAATTGAAAAGATAATATTGTGAGAAATAGCTGGGAAAAGTAGGAAATGTAGCTAAGGATACATACATATACATACACACACAGGCACACTCACACATTTGTATGTATAAACATAATACGCATATATATACATATATGTATATATACATATATATACATATATAT
>NW_026304199.1:0-210 GCF_001194135.2 Octopus bimaculoides | reverse complement strand
GTTTGAAGGAAAGTTTTTGATGATAATGTTTGATCACAATGCTTGAAACTTTATCAAATGTTTGTAGATGTATGATGATGATGTTTGATGAAAATACTTGATGACGATGTTTGATGAGAATGTTTGACAAAGACATTTGATGCTTCAAAGTATTTGATGAAGTTGTTCTCTTATATTATGTCTCAGGAAAATGTTTGATGACGATGTTTG
>NW_026304198.1:0-364 GCF_001194135.2 Octopus bimaculoides | reverse complement strand
TCATATATACATTTGCATGTGTGTCTGTGTGTATCTTTAGCGCCATTACAATAAAATGACATTTTATCGTACAAAAGTCATTTAATATTGCATACCCCACCAACCCACCCGCAACCACATCATACCCCATCTTTCTATTTTCCCCTTTTCATTTTTATTTTCTCATCTGATTTTTATTTTTTTATTCACTCGGAATAATTTTAGTTTCACATTTAAATCTATTTCCTTTTCTTATATATATCTATTTTTTATATATATATATTTCTTAAATGTAATGCTTGTTGCTGTTACTGTCAATGTTGATTTTAGTGTTTATAGCAATGTAGTAGTAGTAGTAGTAGTAGTAGTAGTAGTAGTAGTAGTA
>NW_026304197.1:1593-2077 GCF_001194135.2 Octopus bimaculoides | reverse complement strand
TGGGAATCGAAACCGCGATCCTATGACCGCGAGTCCGCTCCCCTAACCACAAGGCCATTGCACCTCCACGTATGAGGACAGTAGAGCAGTACATACGTGTGTAAATGTATGTTATAGTTTTAGTTTTAAAATATTCCTCACCAATTGAGAAAGAGACGGTTTTCAACCCACAAAGAATGTTTCTTCATTGTAACCTTGTCAGCATCAACTATATTGTTAAGTAATATATATATAGGCGCAGGAGTGGCTGTGGTAAGTAGCTTGCTTACCAACCACATAGTTCCGGGTTCAGTCCCACTGCGTAGTCCCACTGCGTAGTCCCACTGCGTAGTCCCACTGCGTAGTCCCACTGCGTGGCACCTTGGGCAAGTGTCTTCTACTATAGTCTCGGTCCGACCAAAGCCTTGTGAGTGGATTTGATAGACAAAAACTGAAAGAAGCCCGTCGTAAGCGCAGAAGTGGCTGTGTGGTAAGTAGCTTGCTT
>NW_026304197.1:0-656 GCF_001194135.2 Octopus bimaculoides | reverse complement strand
CAATAAAATAAATACCAGGCTTTCAAAAAAAAAAAAAATAAGTACTGGGGTTGATTTGTTCGACTAAATCCTTCAAGGCGGTGCCCCAGCATGGCCGCAAACCCAGTGATTGAAATAAGTATAAAAAAACAAACAAAAAAAAACACAAATAAAAAAAGAAAAGAAAAAGTAAAAATAGTGCAAGATATTTCGTTTGACATTCTAATGATTCTGCTCGTCGATTGCCCTTTAAGAACAAAAACAATTGCTATTAAATATAATTAATTAATTATAGTAAAATTAATTAGGCATACCTGTGTCGTGGTTTCTTTAAACCTTGATTTTTTATCGAATCATTCTTTTTGTGTATGAAGATCTGGTCTTCGGCGTGTGCCTTGGTAATGTTGAAGGCAATACAGGAAGGCGGCTTGTGATGTGGAACAGCCGGCATGAACGCTAGAATGAGAGATAGGAAGAGATGCCGATAATCAAATGCCATGTCGTTAGTCATGAAAAAGGTGTATACGGAGATAGTCAGAGGAGTTTAGATAATTAGTTAATTATGAAGAATCACACACGCACACACACACGTACACACAAAGAACACACACATATGTATGTTTGGTACCCGTCGGTTTCGACGACGAGGGTTCCGGTTAGTCCGATCAATGGAACAG
>NW_026304196.1:0-204 GCF_001194135.2 Octopus bimaculoides | reverse complement strand
CACGTGGTGAACGATAATGAATTGGATATTTCTGTATCCGAAACTGAAAGTAGCGATTCTGAAAACAGCGACAGCGAGGATGATTTTACACCAGAAAAAGATTTTTAAAATATTTTTATTAACAATTTTTCTGAGGGAACAGGGTCTACCCATCGTCTTTCCCAGGAAGCGAAACCTTTAGACTTCTTTTTCATGCTTGTTTGA
>NW_026304195.1:0-379 GCF_001194135.2 Octopus bimaculoides | reverse complement strand
TGTTAGGTGAGAGGTAAAAGTGGGTAATGACGAACGTAGCTTTCAAATTATTTATTTTTTTCATAAATTTTCTGTTTCTTTTTGATTTCTCGTGGACTTTTCTTAGTTTTTATTATATGGTTGTTTGTTTTTTTTTTACTTCATCTCCCTATTGCCTTCAAACGCCTTTAGGATATCTTCTCCGACATACACCATTTCCTTTCCATAGATTGCTTCTACGGTCTAGAAAGAATATTCTTGGTGTTAATTTTTACTTTCTTTCGTCCCAGTTTTTTTTTCCCCGTCTATATTGTATTGGGTGTCGATTAAGATTTCTTCATTTTGTTTTTTCTCTCTCTCTCTCTCTCTCTCAGACACACACACACACACACACACACAC
>NW_026304194.1:0-227 GCF_001194135.2 Octopus bimaculoides | reverse complement strand
TACATACACATACATACATACATACATACATACATACGTACACACACACAAACACACGTACCCACAATATTCACACTCGTTTGTATTCTACTTCCGGGTGTTATTTTCAGCTGCTGGCCGTGACCGGTAAATATACCAGCTTTTACTTTATTCTCTTTGTGTGTACATACATGCGTCCATGTGTGTGTGTGTGTGTGTGTGTGTGTGTGTGCATATATATATATATA
>NW_026304193.1:0-560 GCF_001194135.2 Octopus bimaculoides | reverse complement strand
ATATACACACACACACACATATATATATATATATATATATACATACACACGCATGTAACTATCTATCTATTTGTCTATCTGCCCATATCTCTCTCCCTCTCTCTCTCTCTCTATACATATATATGCATGTATGTATGTATGTATGTATTATCAAGATTGTGCGCACGTGTGTTTTTTCTGTTTGTTCTCATATCTGTGTAGAGAACAGAACGAAACGTAAAAATGGAAGAATATTACAAGGTAATTGAAACAGACTGCATCAAGACTACAAATACAGAAAACACCGGAGCAGACTGAGAGAGACAGAAAGACAGAAAGAGAGCGAGAAAGAGAGAGAGAGTGGTGCTATGATGTAAGCAGTGTTGTATAACGGTAGAATAACCTGGTTTTTATCATTCCATCTGTGCATATGTACCAAAGTTTAGACGTGATCTTCAACTTAACTGCCGCCGCTCTCTTGCTTTTCCTTTTCTTGCTGTTGTTGTTCTTCTTGTTCTTGTTGTTGCTCATAACTCTACGTTGGCGTTGGCGTTTTGCTTGTGTGTATGTGACCATATATA
>NW_026304192.1:0-253 GCF_001194135.2 Octopus bimaculoides | reverse complement strand
TCATCATCATCATCACCACCACCATCATCATCATTTTATCTACATATAACTTGAGCTTTACCAACAATATCATAATGATCATCATTACCATTGATGTGTGTACACACACAAACACACACACATATATATATATGAAGCCTGTGGGGGTGGGGTGTATCTATACACACACACACACATACACATATATAATATGAGTGGATTTGGGAGACAGAAACTGAAAGAAGCTGTGTGTGTGAGTTTTTTTTTTTTTTTT
>NW_026304191.1:0-334 GCF_001194135.2 Octopus bimaculoides | reverse complement strand
ATATATATATATATATATATATATACATATGTATACATACATATATATATGTAAAATATATATATACATACATATATACATACATACATATATTTGTGTATGTGTATTTGTGTGTTACAGTGTGCCCACTAGAACATTCTGAGTAAGCCGTATTTTATCGAACTATGAATGAATGTGATTGTATGCGTTTCTGTATGTGTATGTATGTATGTATGCATGTACGCACGTTCATACATATTTATATAGAGATATGCCCAAGGGATCTGACAAACAAACACACACACATTTTTGTGCGTGCGTATATATATATATATATATATATATATATATATAT
>NW_026304190.1:0-243 GCF_001194135.2 Octopus bimaculoides | reverse complement strand
ACTCCTCCCTCTCTCACTCTTACTCTCTACACTCTTACTCTCTCACCCTTTCTCTCTTCTCTCTTTCCCTCTCTCTCTCTCTTACTTTCTCACCCTTACTCTCTCACTCTCTTCTCTCTTTCCCTCTCTCTCACTCTCTCTCACTCTTTCTCTTCCTCTCTTTCTCTCCACATACCCGCCTTCCCCCTGTCTAACATCCACCTTCCCTCTCTTATACCCACACTCTCTCCTCTCTTATACCCA
>NW_026304189.1:0-475 GCF_001194135.2 Octopus bimaculoides | reverse complement strand
CTGGTATAATTTTCAAATAGTGAAACCTATTTTAATCATTCCAAGAGATCCTACAATCCCTGGTACGGTAATCGCCTTGAGATGCCACATTTTTTCTATTTCTATTAGCAAGTCTTTATATTTACTGATCTTGTCAAATTCTTTCGCCGCCATATTGTGATCGCAAGGAATACTCATGTCAATTAATAAACACACCTTTTTTGTCTGATCTTTTATAATAATATCCGGTTTATTAGCTTTTATAGTTTTGTCGGTATGTACGGGGAAGTCCCTGAGAATCGACACATTTTCTCCATCAGTCACAGCTTCAGGATGGTGTTTATACCATTTGTCTGCGGTTTTGATTTTATAATGCCGACATATTGTCCAGTGTAAATACTGGCCGACTCTGTCATGTCTTGCTTTATATTCTACACCCTATGATAAGGTGGTCTATAGTTTCAATATCATCGTTACAGAATCGGCATTTTGGGTC
>NW_026304188.1:426-568 GCF_001194135.2 Octopus bimaculoides | reverse complement strand
CACACACACACACACACACACACACATACGCATATACACGTGTGCGTCTGCTTTTCAAGACTAAGACATTTGAAATAACGATATATGTTTGCATATGATAGTACACTCATGTGAGCAAGAATATATGCAAATACAGGCATAT
>NW_026304188.1:285-399 GCF_001194135.2 Octopus bimaculoides | reverse complement strand
TATCTATCTATCTATCTATCTATCTATCTATCTATCTATCTATCTAGAAGTGTGTGCGTATGTACATGTGTGTGTGTGCGTGTATGTATGTATGTAATTTATGTATGTATGTAT
>NW_026304188.1:0-123 GCF_001194135.2 Octopus bimaculoides | reverse complement strand
TATGTATGTATGTATGTATGTATGTATGTATGTATGTATTATGTACGTATAATTGCAGATTTGTATGTTTTGTTTTATGTATGTATTCTCATGCACATAGTTGCATATCTAGACATGCTCATA
>NW_026304187.1:0-230 GCF_001194135.2 Octopus bimaculoides | reverse complement strand
TTTATGCCATTTAAAGGGTTTCCTGTTTTTCACCGTGGCTTCTGTTCTGTAACATCTAATAGTGTTTTATGAACGACACTCGGTGCATTTGACGCAGAGCTGAAGACGAAAATGGCGGACGTAATATAGATGATGTATGAAATCATGTGAAAGAAGAATGGATTGTATAAATATAAAATAGATTCGTGCACGCACGGACGCTAGGGGCACAGATGTCACAATCGACGTCA
>NW_026304186.1:0-356 GCF_001194135.2 Octopus bimaculoides | reverse complement strand
TATTATTATTATTACTATTATTATTATTATTATTATTATCATCATTGTTGCTACTGCTGTTATTATCGTGATCATTATATTTATTGTTATTACTATAACTGCTATACATTTATATATCTAGAGATATATATTATATATACATATATATATATATGTATATATATACATATATACATATACATATGTAATATATCCATATAATATATATATGCACATACCTATATACACATATATACATACATATGAATATTATATCATATATGTACATACATGTATATACATATATATATAAACATATATATCTATATATGCATGTGTTTATATACACATATAGATATATACGTATATATATATAT
>NW_026304185.1:0-570 GCF_001194135.2 Octopus bimaculoides | reverse complement strand
TTTTCCCTAAAACTATATATATATATATATATATATATATGTATATATAGATATTTTGTGGTACTCCGCCGGTTATGATGATGAGGATTCCAGTTGATTCGATCAACAGAACAGCCTGCTCGTGAAACTAACGTGCAAGTGGCTGAGCACTCCACAGACACGTGTACCCTTAACATAGTTCTCGCGGAGATTCAGCATGACACAGAGTGTGACAAGGCTGGCCCTTTGAAATGCAGGTACAACAGAAATGGGAAGAAAGAGTGAAAGTTGTGGTAAAGGAGTACAGTAGGGTCACCCCCCACCCTGCCGGAGCCTCGTGGAACTTTAGGTGTTTTCACTCAATAAACACTCACAACGCCCAGTCTGCACGATCCTATGACCGCGATTCTTCTTCCCTAACCACTGTGCCATTGTGTCTCCACATATGGATATATATACATGTACTGTGTATACATACATATATATATTGTGTATATATACATATATATATTGTGTATATATACATATATATATATATTGGGTATACATATATAAATGTATATATATATATATATATATATATATATATAT
>NW_026304184.1:0-520 GCF_001194135.2 Octopus bimaculoides | reverse complement strand
ATAGGTTATGAGAGGTAATGGTGTCAATAAGACCCAAAGGTGTCAGGTAAAGCTGAGCTAGTGCTATGGACAGACTATAGTTGAGCTCCAGGTTCGATGATTATGCAAATGAGGAGTCCAACGTAGGTCATATATCAGCATGTGTATTGGAACTATTGGAACTTACTCACAAGGTACTGGAATCTTATATGTATACCATTCTGCCTAAATAATGGAACTGAAGATACAATATCTCTGCATACCTCACGTCTATTTTCATTCCGCCACTGCATACCTCACATTTATTTTCATTCCTCACTCTCTATTTCATGTCTTATCTAGAATAACTATTGCTTAACCATTTTCTCACACTGTCTCCAATGAAGGCATATATAAAATATCCCGGAAGTAGCTGTAAGACCTATTTATAAATGTTCTGACATCTTTCACAGCCTTGGATTTTTATCTCATTCTGAAAATTTATGCAGGAGTGGGAAGCAGATAAGGAAAGATTTGCCAATGTTCTGCGCCGTGAGGACCA
>NW_026304183.1:265-441 GCF_001194135.2 Octopus bimaculoides | reverse complement strand
ATCTATCTATCTATCTATCTATCTATCTATCTATATATATATCTATCTCTATATTTATCTATCTATCGATCGATCGATCTCTATCTGTCTGTTTGCTAGTCTCTCTGTCTATCTAAGGGTTTATCTATCTGTCTCTCTATCTATCTTTCTATCTGTCTGTCTATCTATCTTTCTAT
>NW_026304183.1:139-255 GCF_001194135.2 Octopus bimaculoides | reverse complement strand
TCTGTCTCTCTATCTATCTTTCTATCTGTCTGTCTATCTATCTTTCTATCAGTCTATCTAACTATCTTTCTACCGGTCTATCTATCTATCTATCTATCTATCTATCTATCTATCTA
>NW_026304183.1:0-129 GCF_001194135.2 Octopus bimaculoides | reverse complement strand
CTATCTATCTATCTATCTATCTATCGATCGATCGATCTCTGTCTGTCTGTTTGCTAGCCTCTCTGTCTATCTAAGGGTCTATCTATCTGTCTGTCTATCTATCTTTCTATCGGTCTGTCTATCTATCTT
>NW_026304181.1:0-709 GCF_001194135.2 Octopus bimaculoides | reverse complement strand
GTAGACAAGGAGACTTGAAGCATTACGAAGAAATACCAGGAGTATCAGGTAAATGACTACATTTGCTCTATTCTACCTGGATATCACCTCAAATATAGACCTGTATTAAGAACAATTTCTAAAATATATATAAATTTGTTAGTGAATAAGGCTTACATTTATATTTCAGATTCTCATGCATGTAAGAAGTCATATTCTTAAACTTATCTTTTACATCATTTCCACCATCATATAGTTTTCCTGGTGACATATTCCAGAATATGATTATTTTATCAGTTCCATTTGAAATCTTTTTCATCAATTCGATTATAATATTATAATATGAAGAACTCAAAAACATATTTTCTATTGTTATTCCAGATCAAAATTTAAAAAAAAAAAAACATGATATTTTTGTATCTAAATTTCAGATCAAAATATATATAAAAACAATGATACATCAACATCAAAAGATTCCAGTGAAGAAACACCAGTGAAACATGTGTAATTATTTTATCAATGAGACATAACTATATTTCTCCATGTAAATATAAAAACAATGTGATAAATACACAAACACTATTGACACAAATTCTTTGTTTTCTGAACTCTATATAGTATTGCAGATCGCTAAAGACTATGTTTTCTGAAAAGCATCCACATTTCTCCAGTTAAATACAACATTCTATAATTTAAACTGATATGAAACATTTCAAATTTAATTGAAGGT
>NW_026304180.1:0-232 GCF_001194135.2 Octopus bimaculoides | reverse complement strand
TATATATGTATATATTTATATTCACTTATATACCTATATATATATGTATATATATGTATGTATATATACTATATATATGTATGTATATATACTATATATATACATATATATATATGTAAATATACTATATATACATATGTATATATACTATATATATACATATGTATATATATATATGTATTTATATATATATATATATATTAATAAATTATAGGGTAGCAAAGAAAATTTT
>NW_026304179.1:0-403 GCF_001194135.2 Octopus bimaculoides | reverse complement strand
GTTCGTTCGTTCATTCGTTCTGTCGTTCGTACGTACGTATGTACGTACGCACGTTGATTCTTTATTTCGTTCGTTCGTTCTTTCGTACTTTCGTACGTACGTACCTTCGTTCGATCGTTTGTTCATTTATTCGTTCGTTCGCTCGTTCGTTCGTTCGATCTTTCTTTCGTTCTGTCGTTCATTCGACCATTTGTTCGTTCGTTCGTTCGTTCTTCCGTTCGTTCGTTCGTTCGTTTGTTCGTTTGTTCTTTCGTACGTACGTACGTACATACGTTCGTTCGTACTTTTTCGTACGTACGTTCGTTCTTTCGTTTGGTCGTTCATTCGTACGTACGTACAAACGTACGTTCGTACGTACGTACCTTCGTACGTAAGTTCGTTCCTTCCTTCATTTTGTTCGTTC
>NW_026304178.1:0-250 GCF_001194135.2 Octopus bimaculoides | reverse complement strand
TACACACACAAACATACACACACGCACACATATATGTATACGTAGATATTCAACATAGAAAAAGCAGTACAGACAGTGAAGGTATATGGGTAGGAGAAAAATGATATCTTCAGTTTATTTTGATAGCAAGAACAAGCAAGCAAAAAAATATAATAAATAGACCTCAAATAAAAATGAATACTCAGTTACATATTACGTGTAAGAATGATATATTACCAATAAAAATGTAAGTGTATTATACATGCACATA
>NW_026304177.1:0-226 GCF_001194135.2 Octopus bimaculoides | reverse complement strand
TGGACGGATTATTTTTTGCAAGAAAGTAACTATTTTATCTAATTTTCCGAGACTGCACGCCACTGATACATACATACCCTGTCGTTGATGTTGAAATTCCAATGGAGCTTTGGATCTAGATTAGAAACCGACTCTTTTTCTTTTGGCAAGAAATTTTGATATGAAACTGAATAATGACATACATACCTACATACCTACATACATACATACATACATACATACATAC
>NW_026304176.1:1180-1890 GCF_001194135.2 Octopus bimaculoides | reverse complement strand
TGTGAACAAAGGTGAATTGGTGTGGGAGTCCTTCGTGCAACACGGCTTTCTGCAGCTCATCTCATTGACACAGCTAAAGTCATGGGTCAAATATAGGCCAATGTTGGGCGTTTGGCATGTAGAACGTCGCCAGGCACTGACTGTATTGTACCAGCTGCACAAAACAACCCAAGATTTCTATAGGTGATTAGTTGAGGGTATGAGCATCCAATGTAAACCCACTCCCCCATTGGGTTTTGTTTTTGTAATCTTTATTTTGTTTTGTTTTTGTGAGTTGTAAGTTGTCCTTTGATATTATCCTCCATGTCTTGGACCCTTGTGGCCAATAAAAGAAATTAGTTTTATTGTTATTATTATTGAGTGAGAGAGCAGTGCATGCCATCAAAGTGACACTGGGGTACAAATATATGAAACCCAATATACCCATCATGATTACCTGTTTGATAAGGGTACACCAGGCACATGCATCACAACCATATGTGCGTGACATGGTGATCTCATATCAAGATAAACAGAACATGACCTCGCAGGTGGGGCCCAGTTAGAATTTTCTTCAGGTCGAGTAGCCCATTCTGCTCAAAAGGTCCCTGAATAAGGTTTGTTTAAGGATGTTGAGCAAAACGCCCATGTTTCCAAAGGTGAATTATTCGAACCCCAAAGAATTCCTCTCAACACATGGCTATGATGTTCCCCCACTACTTCTGCTCATG
>NW_026304176.1:0-635 GCF_001194135.2 Octopus bimaculoides | reverse complement strand
TTTCCACTGAAGAAGAACTCTACATTGTCACATGAACAGTAGAAAAAAAAAACTGAAAAAGGTGAAGAGACATTGAGTATAAAAAGAGATAAAAGACAGGATCGTCACCAGAATGAAGCAGAATGCAATTCAGCTTGAACTATTCTGAGCAGGACAACTTTTCAGATCTTCAGGTCTCTGGTCTTTCCTGTCTTGCTATGTAGTTGCAAAACTTGGACAATGCCTGAGGCCTTTTGGTGACGGCTTGTGTTGGTTAACATATACTACATGGTCATGGCAGACAAAAAAGAATCTCGCAGAGATGGAGTGTGGCTGGGACACTGCTCAGAGATTTGCCCAGGATGAGCCAAGCAAATACTGACAGATGATGGATGCAGAAATGTGCTGTAATAGCGGCCCCACCATCACCACCACCTGATCATCCTCATTATCCTTGTCTCTTCAGAGACAATATGGATGGAAAGATGTCTTTCCACATCCAAATTTACATGAACGTATTAAATATGATCATACATGCATATATTTCACTCAAATCTGCTTTTTGTGTCTCTAATTAATATACTCATATGTATATTCTCATGTAACTGTACTTCTATGAGAAGTGTTCTTCATTTTAACTAAAGTTACTCATGTAC
>NW_026304175.1:0-243 GCF_001194135.2 Octopus bimaculoides | reverse complement strand
GTGTGTGTGTGTGTGTGTGTTGTGCTCATGTATGTTTGTTTATGCGTATATGGGAATCTATATGTATGTATGTATGTATGTATGTATGTATATATATGTATATATATGCACGTGTGGACATATATGGGAAGGAATGTGTGTATATGAGTTTGCCTCAATGATATTCATCATTCCCATTGATGCTGATATCATTGTCATCATGAGCACCACAGCCATAACTGCCAGCATCATCATCATCGCCGT
>NW_026304174.1:0-384 GCF_001194135.2 Octopus bimaculoides | reverse complement strand
GATAGATAGATAGATAGATAGATAGATAGATTGATAGATAGGTAGATAGAAAGAGAGGCATGAGATGAAGCTGTACATCTATGTATACATCTTTATAAATCTATCTATTTTCACACTCACACACACATATGTGTATATAAATAGGCATGTTTTTTGTTAAGTTTACAGAGCTAATTTTCTGTTTAGATTTCAACTAAGAAAAAGTAATATTACACGCTACTTCCTCGTACATTCATCTAATAACTGTAAGCGACCTTTCTTACGAGCAAATACACAGCAAGATTTGTGTGTGCATGTGTGTGTGAACATACATCTATATTTGCATATACTGATGCATATTGGTAGATAATTACTTCATATATATATATATATATATATATATAT
>NW_026304173.1:0-476 GCF_001194135.2 Octopus bimaculoides | reverse complement strand
GTGTGTATGTGTGCGTGTGTATGTGTGCGTGTGTATGTGTGTGTATGTATACCCATAATATATATGAATAAAAAACTCAGCTAATTCAATTTCATTACTCATCTCTGTTATTAACACTTTCTCATTCTATCTCCCTGTATATACGTATTCATATCATTTATCTATCTATCTATCTATCTATCTATCTATCTATCTATCTATCTATCTATCTATCTATCTATCTGTCTATCTATCTATCTATCTATCTATCTATCTATCTGTCTGTCTGTCTGTCTATCTATATATATATATACACACACACACACACACTCACATATATATATATACATATATACATACATATATATATATACGTGCATTATATGTATACATTTATACGTAAATATATACGTAAATATGGGTAATATATAAGTCTATCTCTCTCTCTATATATATATATCTATATATATATATATATACACACACACATATATATA
>NW_026304171.1:0-216 GCF_001194135.2 Octopus bimaculoides | reverse complement strand
ATATATATATATATATATATACATATATACACACATGTATATACATATATTTATGCGCATGCACATACATATGCATATTGTATACATGCATGCACATATACGTGATTATGTATGTATTTCTGTGCGTGTATTTCTATATATAGTACGCATAATATATATGAGCATAAATGTACACAACTATATACATACATGTGATATATATATGTGTGTGTGTGT
>NW_026304169.1:0-393 GCF_001194135.2 Octopus bimaculoides | reverse complement strand
TATATATATATAGAAAGAGAGAGAGAAGAAAAAGAAAGAATAGAATCTGATCATAATCATGGATATTGTGATATCAAAATTAGTGGGTTCAATACATTCAGGCAATTCTTATATTATCAGCTAATTATTGTTATCTAAAAGTAATCTTAATTAGTGGCCTTTTCTTTCTGTGTGTCTCTATATAGCAATATTCTATAATTTTTTTCTGTTTACCTAATTTCAGTATATGTATATATACACGTATCTAAATATATTATATTTTAATATTTTGTTTAAGCATAGCGAGACTAATAATGTGGTGTTAGAATACAATATACATACATTTCAGAATAAAGCATTAATTGAGTACAAAATGTAATATGATATCAGATAAATAACAGGAAATCATCTAGT
>NW_026304168.1:0-215 GCF_001194135.2 Octopus bimaculoides | reverse complement strand
ATCTATGTATTTATCTATCTGTCTATGTATGTATGCATGTATGTATGTGTCTATCTATCTATCTCACCAAGTATATATCTGTTAATTGTCCGTCTTTATGCGATCGGTTTCCTTCATGCATATATGTGTATCTGTACATACATGTATTTATTCATGTATATATATATATATATATGTATATATATATATGTATTTACATATATATATATATATAT
>NW_026304167.1:4915-5598 GCF_001194135.2 Octopus bimaculoides | reverse complement strand
ATATATATATATATATATATATATATACATATTTGTTGTCTTCTTTCACAAATATATATGAGCGCAAAATTCACACGTTTTATTATTCTTTCTCTGTTTAGTTTCTCTTGTTCCTTTCTGCTGAAGACCGTAGGCTTGAAACGTGAAAGATTTTCTCGCTTTCCAGAGCGTTAAACTAATATACTAACTTGTTATGCATACAGCTGTCTTCATCTTTTGTTCCTGTAAATTTCAACATTATTCTGTATTTCTTTTACACCTTTCAGTTATTTGACCGCTGCCATTGTATAGTATTGCCTTAAAGTGTTTTAGTGAAAGGAATAAACCACAGGACTTATTTTTACTTACTCTATTCGACACTTTTGCCGAACGCTAAGCTACGTGGACATAAACGCATCAATATAGGTTGTTATGGGATGCTGGGAAAGGGACAAACACAGACACATAGATACACACAAATAAATACGTAAACTTACATAATGCTCGAAATGAAGAGTAGATAAACAGCCTACAACTGATGAAGGATCCTTCTCTGTGTTTATTCGTTTTGTTCTCCGTATTTTCCCTCGTTGTTTGCGTATTCAATTCGTCTGTTTTCGTACCTCATTTTCTTTGCACAGTTGGTAGCGTCCCGTACACATACATGCATCGCATATATATATATATATATATATATATATATA
>NW_026304167.1:1164-4867 GCF_001194135.2 Octopus bimaculoides | reverse complement strand
TATATATAGACATACATCCATATACATGTATATATATATATATATATATATTATGTATATTATCATATATATATGTATTTGTATATGCACATATATTAATACACATGCACACACACATATATATATATTAGAATATGAGCATATGTGTGGGTAAACGTACAAATACTAATATGTGCGACTTTGCGTGTGTGTTTGTGTGTTTAAGAGAAAGGGAGAAATAGATAGAGAGAGAGCGAGATAGAAAGAGTGTGAAAGACAGAGAGAGGGTTAGTGAGGGAAATAGAGACACAGACAGGGAAGCGTAATTTGTGCAATTATCATACTTTTACATGATTGACTTTTATTTGCGTGAGCACCCACAAGTAGAAGTACAGTTTTGCTTTGCACAGTCTAAAGCAAGTTTTATTGCCTCCGTCTCAAGAACATTTACTTCACTTCTGTTATTGCCGATAGTCATAATAACATAAACGTCACGCAATAATCACATTTTCCGTAAATTTGCATAGAAGATGTTTTTGTTGTTGTGTGTTTTTTTTTTTTTTCATTCTCAGTCTATGTAAATAAATAGAATTATCTTTTGGGAAAACTCCTAACTGCACTCGAGTATATTTTATAGAAATCTGTTTCGTCTCAGTTCTATAGAATAAAATATGTTTTGCTTCGTCTCTTCCTAATCTGAGTAAAATACGTTCAGATAACATTTTTCTTTCTCAGATAAAATATTTCAAGAAAAGAAATGTTCCTTAAAGAAATATTACACCCTGTCAATTCTTCTTGAGCTTAGATTGGCTGGGGAGAAAAATAGAATAAATTATTAATAACAATTATTTGTCACAAGAAATAATTACATGTCTATTTCACTATAATCAAGATGTATCGCAGAAGTATGCCTTTGTACTTTATTTGATTATTAGTTGTTCTGTGTTACTTTTCACCTATACAGACAATGTGTGTGAATATATAGAACGTATTAGTCTTGGGTTCTATATTGTGCGTTATTAGTTTCCTGTGCATTACTTTGATTTTGCATAGAAACAGTTATACGTTAAGAAAACGACTATTGTACAATGATTTGTCTAACCTAGTTAACTTTGACGTCATTGATAAAAAATACACATGATCGTTTCATTAAAATTGCATTATAAATATGTGCGTGGGATGGTGTGTGGGGGATGTATAAAGTTTTTCCACTATCAATTTCAGGAAGCAGTTATATTGTAAGTATTGTTTTGTTTTGCAACTCAAAGCACATAAAAAAGGACCAATTCTCTGTTTTCAAATTTAACTCTTTCCGATAATATGCACACACCAAACTTTATTTCAGAAATGGGAACATATGTAAGGATCTTAGTATGTTTGCTATGGATGCAGACCTGTACGTATTCATAGGTAACATTGTATACTTCTGCGTCAGCCTTACAAAATACCATACGTATTGCAATTTGTGTTGTCATACCCTGGAAAATCTGACAGTTAGATAAATGCTTTGTAGTGTCTCAGTTTTTCAGTAAGAAATTTCATCTACAAACACTCTACATGCATGATACTTCCTGTCTTTTTATCTTCTGATATCATCCATTTGTATATTCTGCTCTATGCTCTGAATATGTGAGGTGAATGTGCATAATTTGTAGTTAGAGCAAAAGGAACATATCTCGATGTATGATTTTCCATCCGATTAGGTTTCCACGGGTAAATACAAAAATAAATAGCCTATCTGTTTGTGGGAGAAGTGCGAATGAATTTACACGATAGGTGCAGGAACTACGAGGAAATCTGCAAGCCTCCTTCTCTGGCACGAATTTTCTGAATCATTTATTTCCTTAGTAATTGCCATTCGCCTGACTATCCTAGATTCGTTTCCTATTGCTCTCCAAGATCTATGGATTGAGCACAGCAATTTGTGTCCACTTACCAGCACCCTTAATTGTAATTTCCATTGAGTAAGTACCTCGTTCGTCTATGGACCTTATTTCGCACCAAATTCATTAGAAATGTTAGTACAATGTTCTTCATTGCCGTACAGAAGAAGATTGGCAGGACGTTGGTGTTAATTTAAATGGAATTTTCTATCAGAACGTAACGAACCTGAAGAAACGCTAAGTATTTCATCTGACGCGCAAAAGAGGATGCCAGCTTCCATTCTTTCTGTATCCTAGTATTGAGGAGATTTGTCTATCCATACAAGGGATTACGCATGAGTTTCTTACCTAGGTTACAGTGGACTTGTTCGCTTTGTGATGTTTTCATAACTAGAGGATATATATACTGTTTAATGTAAAGATTTAGTTACATATGAAAGGGTGCATGCCCGTCATGATCCTGCCAGTTACTTACACAGTTGTTTCTGTAATATTTTTCCGAGCTCCTATTTCCTTTTTTCTTGTTGGGGAGTTTGTGGTATGTTATATCCACCTCTCTCTGTAAACCGTGCGACTTGCCATTCTCGAAAATATGAACACGACAGCTTTGAGATTAGCTGTGTCACAAGTTTGTGTCTCCCACAGAGCTGCTGTATAGATACAGAATTTTAAAGTCACTTTGCAACTTCAGCGTCGTCAGGCGTTCTAAGATTACATTAATCTGTCAAAATGTCTTTGCTACTAGCGAATTTGTCACCGCCAGGATGGTACAAATGGGTTTTAATCACCAAGTCACTGACCGACCTTGTGTAGTAGAATGTAGAGAAGTACACACCCTAAATTAAAAAAAGTTTTTTTTTTTTTTTTCCTGAATAAAGAATTGCTCTTTTCTGGGCGACTTTAGAATCAGTACAGGAGAGGCTTCTTACCGGTAAGAAGTTATAGATGATTGCCGTATTAATTGAACAAAATGCATCGAAAACAAAATTTCTAAATTGCCAAACCAAATGTGTTTCAATGTCACGTGGTTGCTTTGTAATATCTTTATATTGTAATATATTTATATTGCTATTAATAATGTGACTGGGAAGTAAATTATGTCTATTATTCTGACTGTGTTGGAGACAAAAAGGATAAACAACTTGCAGGACATTTACAATCAGGCCTGATTATAAGACGCCTCTGAGCAGATAGATTTATCAGGAGTTTAGCAGATTCGCCATTGTCCATTCTTTTCTCTACATTATCCTCTCACTCTCTTTTCCCACCTCTATGTATGTACGTACGTATGTATGTATGTATGTATGTATGTATGTATGTATGTATGTATGTATATATGTATGTATGTATGTATGTATGTACGTATATACCTATCAATCCATATATCTAGTTATCTATATACATGTATTTTTATCTATTACTGCGTTAATACATATATACGAACAAAAATATATCATACGCATATACATATATGCGCATAAGGATGCGCCCAGTCGCACGCACATACACACATGCAATTATATTTATATATATATATATGTGTGTGTGTGTGTGTGTGTTTGTGTACAGTTCTATAGTATAAACAACGTGCAATATTCTACATTCCATGAAAGTCTGTCCAAATTTGTCCTATCCTCTTTCTGCTGCTGCTGCTGTTACTACTACTACTACTACTACTACTACTACTACTACTACTACTACTACTACTGGTGATGCTACTGCGGCTATTATTATTATTATTATTATTATTATTATTATTATTATTATTATTATTATTATTATTATTATTACTATTATTATTATTATTATTATTATTATTATTATTATTATTATTATTATTA
>NW_026304167.1:0-435 GCF_001194135.2 Octopus bimaculoides | reverse complement strand
TATATATATATATATATATGACGACTGCTCCATCTTGACAGACGATAGCCATCCCATCAACAATCCACACATATCATCACGCAGTACAATCCCTCCGTTGGTGAGCCCTCAAGTGACTTTGAAGTCCGGCTGCTGAGCGACAAGGTCTATAGCACAGATGACAAATGTTCAGGCCTCTCGATCCTTGCTCGCTGGTATCTGATTAAGGGAAACGCTTCTGTGAACCAGCATATGTCTCTTAAGTATTGTTTTACAAACCTTGTGACATATGC
This sequence comes from Octopus bimaculoides, assembly GCF_001194135.2. NCBI lineage: Eukaryota > Metazoa > Mollusca > Cephalopoda > Octopoda > Octopodidae > Octopus > Octopus bimaculoides. Next base: position 163 of record NW_026304167.1, on the reverse strand, counting down.
CACAGGTCGCAGAAGGCGGTTGGTATTTAGGGTGTCTGGAATTTCTACCCTCATGTGTTTTCATGTGATTCACATATCCTGCTTTTGACAGAAGAACTCAATCACACACAATTCACATCCTATACTCTCCATTGTTTACAATTTTTCCCTTTCGACAGGCCCG
>NW_026304166.1:0-686 GCF_001194135.2 Octopus bimaculoides | reverse complement strand
CACCACCACCATCACCACCACCACCACCACCACCACCAATACCAGCAAACAACAATAACACAAGTAACAATCATTCTGTAACACGAGTATAAATTACTCCATTACCGCCATTCAATTTATAAGTAAGTTTGTCACTGACAGAAAGACGTGAGAGGCAAAAGAATCAATATAGAAACAAATATACACACATATAAGTAGGTATAAACACATATAAATCGATTTTATAACATATAAACACATGTAAAGACATATAAACACGTATAAACACACACAAACACTTTATAAATACGTGTAAACGTATATAAACGCATACACAGACGTTTCGTCTTCACACTTAATCTTGCCGCCATAATCTTGACATTGCTTTTAAGCTATTGTATGGCTTCAGCAATGTTTGGAGCACAATAATTCGATCAATCACAATTTCTCATAAATTCATACACTCGCAAATACACGTGTGTGTATATTTGTGTGTAAACTCTAGACATCCGCTCTACACACACACACACACACACACACACACACACACACACACACACACGTACATACATATAGATATGTATACGTATATATGAATATACATATATGTGTGTGTGTATATGCGTCATATGTATACACACGTATACATATCTATATATACACACACACATACATAATAATATATATATATATATATCTGTAAGTGT
>NW_026304165.1:0-401 GCF_001194135.2 Octopus bimaculoides | reverse complement strand
TGCAATATTCATTCAGGACCAGGTGTCGAAGGAATTCTTCATGGTTGACATTGGTTCCTGTTGTAGCAGTTGGCCGCTTCGTCTTACTGTAGACAAACCTCGACGCTCGGCGATTGTTTTGCACGCCGTTGACTCGTCCCCGATTCCTACCTTTGGTCAGCTTTCTCTATGCTTAGATATCGGTCTTCATAGAGACTTTCAATGGGTTTTTGTCATAGCTGACATTCTGCATCCTATTTTGGGTGCGGATTTCTTAAATCACTTCCAGTTGTTGGTAGATGTCCGACGTCGGAGGCTTGTCGACGATTCGACATCTCTTTCCACGCCGACGAGGAGCTCTACCAACTCCCTTCTTAGCCCAGCATTTTTTATTGCCACTGCTGGGGACGCTTTTCATTCTC
>NW_026304163.1:0-445 GCF_001194135.2 Octopus bimaculoides | reverse complement strand
TATATATATATATATATATATATATATATATATATATGCCTATAAGTAATTTTCCAACTCGAAACAATATCTAACGTACATATGCATTTCGCGTGTATACATACCTATATATACATACATACATACAAACACACGCATATATATGTGTGTGTGTGTTTGTGTGTGTATGTGTGTATGTATACATGACGTATTATGCAAAGATGGGAGATGTGTAAATAACGGAGAATTAAAATGAAAAACGAAACAAAGGAAAACAAAAAGCAACCCAAATAAAGTAAAAAGTAACATTTATTCCTTGTTGATAATGAAATAAGCAAGGTATATATTCAAATATCAAATCAATATTAAAATAATATAAACACTCACTCAGTGGATTCTATTGATGCTTATCACTAAACCTGATAAACATAGCTATATCTATAATGGTGTTGTTACTGCTGCTGCT
>NW_026304162.1:0-258 GCF_001194135.2 Octopus bimaculoides | reverse complement strand
CTCGAGAAGGAGCAATCAACATAATACATGTGGAGTAAAAGGCATAAATCAGTATTGGACTCTCATTAGATGGAGTACTCTTTTTAATATCTTTTTTTACGCTGATCAATTTACTATTCTTTCTTCTATTCTTTTATTTGTTTCAGTCATTTGACTGCGTCTATGCTGGAGCAACGCATTTATATGTATATATATATATATATGACTGCATAGTGAATTTCTGGAAAACACAACCACTAACGCTGCTTATTTTTGAAG
>NW_026304161.1:0-440 GCF_001194135.2 Octopus bimaculoides | reverse complement strand
CCTTTATGGATTGGGCATATTATTCCCTCCTTCAGCTTGCTCGGCAGTCTGCCGTTTGCGAGAAAGCTCTGGAAGAGGATCTGGAAGGGTTTTTCCAGGGCATGCTTACACGATTTAAGGAGGATTGCTGGGAAACCATCAGGGCCAGCAGTTGAGTTTGTGTCCACTTCATGTATAGCTAGTAGTACATCTTCTTCGCTGATGTTGATGTATTCCATTGTAACTGCCTCACTGGTTATAGGGGAGGTAGCAAAGAAGTCCACTGGTTCGTTCACTTGTCTGTGCTCCAATGGAGTGGTGAAGACACTTTTGAATTGCTCATTCAGTACCTCACTGATCCTAGTTGAACTGTCTGTGAGGGAGCCATCCTCTTCGGAGAGGGGTCCAATTTTGCAGTGTACTGAGGCTGTTTCTTTTGCGTAATGAAAGAAGGCCTTTGG
>NW_026304160.1:0-536 GCF_001194135.2 Octopus bimaculoides | reverse complement strand
GCTTTAGGTGTTTTCGCTCAATAAACACACACAATGCCCAGTCTGGGAATTGAAACTGCGATCCTCCAACTGCGAGTCTGCTGTCCTAACCACTGGGCCATTGTGCCTCCACTGTACATTCTTCGTGCTGGTGGGACATATAAGCACCCACTACACTCTCTGAGTGGTTGGCGTTAGGAAGGGCATCCAGCTGTAGAAACTCTGCCAAATCAGATTGGAGCCTGGTGTGGCCATCTGGTTTCACCAGTCCTCAGTCAAATCGTCCAACCCATGCTAGCATGGAAAGCAGACGTTAAACGATGATGATGATGATGATAATATATATACCAGGAACGCACATATACACAACATACACACACACACACGCACAAAAACATACACAATACACACATACACGCACGCACACAGACACACACGCGCATACACACGCACACGTACCTAACACTCACAATCCCACACACACGCACGTCCACACACATACACACACACACACCCACATACACATATACACGCACACACACGTACACAGCAACGCA
>NW_026304159.1:0-214 GCF_001194135.2 Octopus bimaculoides | reverse complement strand
GTGTGTGTGTGTGTGTGTGTGTGTGTGTGTGTGTGTGTGTGCATGGATATGAAATGTTTATGAAAATATGATGGCAACCTCAATTTATATATGTGTGTGTGTATATGTATATATGTATATTGGATTATGGCTCTTCTTTTTACACTTGGACATTGTTCAGATTTTAAATTTAAGAACATTGACACCTACATACATGCATACATGCATACATACA
>NW_026304158.1:0-214 GCF_001194135.2 Octopus bimaculoides | reverse complement strand
ATATATATATATATATATATATATATATATATACATACACACACATATCACTGGAATCGGCAGCTGATGGAAGTTAGAGATGCATGCACACACACAGACACACACTCAGAAATACATACACGCAAAACCGTACAGAATTCTGTAGAATTTTGGTAGTTTTGTAGATATATATATTCTTTTCTACTCTAGGCACAAGGCCCGAAATTTTGGGGGA
>NW_026304157.1:0-525 GCF_001194135.2 Octopus bimaculoides | reverse complement strand
TATATATATATATATATATATATATATATACGAGGGCTTCTTTCAGTCTCCATTTACCAAATCCACTCACATGGTTTGGTCGGCCCGAAGCTATAGTAGGAGACACTTGGCCGAGGTGTCACGCATGGGACTGAACTCGGAACCACATGATTGGAAGTATGGACCAGCCTCCATGCCCTCTGGAGGAAGATGAGTTGTGAACTTTATTCTCCTTTCTGTATTCTATCATCTACTGTTTTACTCTGTATTCTTCTATCTACTATATCATTCTTTTATAAACTGTGAATTCCCTGTCTAGAAATTTCATACACACTCACCTTATCTCTGATGACGGAATACCCAATTTTTGCTAAGCCATCTCTTGAGATATCCCAGAAACAGCTGTAAGACATCCAATAATTAATTAATTAATCAGCTAACTATCTAATTAATTAGTTACTTCAAATTCAGCTTTCTCTAATTAACTATACTGAATGACTTGAGATACTCGTCCTGCCTTCGTTTTTCCTCTAACATATATATATA
>NW_026304156.1:0-335 GCF_001194135.2 Octopus bimaculoides | reverse complement strand
TAATAGCGAGGGTGTGTGTATAGTGTAAAATGTAATAGGGTATGTATGTTACGTGTGGTACTGTGTTGCAGTCAGGCTGTTATATGGGATGTAGTGAAGTAGTTAGGGTGTGTTATGTAAAGTATTATGTTACTATCATAGAAGCATTATGTGGAGTAGAAATCTGGCAGTTTGGGTATGCTGTATTATATGGAATATACCATAATAGTTGTGATGTGTTATGTGCAAAGTAACTGGGAATGTTGTGTAGTGTATGAAGTGATATGTATGAAGTGTTGTGTATAGAATGTTAGATTATCTGGTGTGTGGAATGTTGAGTACAGAATGTTAGTTAG
>NW_026304155.1:0-230 GCF_001194135.2 Octopus bimaculoides | reverse complement strand
ATATATATATATATATATATATATATATATATATATTTAGATGAATGAATATATATATGTATTTATGTAATACATATATATTGTGCATATATATGTGTGTGTGTATGTATATAATTATTATATGTGAATATGTGTGCATGTGTATGTGTATATATATATATGTACGTATATACAAGTATATATGTAATACATATATATTGTGTGTGTGTGTATATATATATATATATATA
>NW_026304154.1:0-577 GCF_001194135.2 Octopus bimaculoides | reverse complement strand
GGGGGGGGTGATCTCTATTCAGCTAGAAACCCCAGCAACAGAGACCTGAATATGGATCGCAGTCCTGGTAAATAAAGAAGCTGACCACATTCCGGAAGTTTATATTTAGTAGATAAGTCCTTGTTTAAAGGTTGACAAACGACAGAAAGAATATCAAATAATATGAATGTAGTAGAGTTTATTTATTTGGAAATAGCTAAAGAATTTATATGGTCGCTACTCAGAATTTCGAGTTAAATACGGGGTTGTTCAGGTGGCGACATGAACCAGACAGAAAATATTGGCAGGGAACTCTCGATTCTTGTGTAACTGTAACTTCTGCCGATTATTATTAAAACAAAAATACATACATATAATTCTATTTTGGAATAACAGGCCTTGAAGCACCAGTTTTCGACTTTTTCTAGCCAAAAACGGCTTTTCGACGCAATATTTACATGCTATTATGTTATAGCTTTGTGTACTTCGAGATCTATTATTCCCACAAAACGGAATTATTTCACGTTCTCTCGATAGTTTATAAATTCCTCACCTGTCTGGATGTTTTGCGTTCTTGTCCCATTTTGTATTATATATA
>NW_026304153.1:4865-5925 GCF_001194135.2 Octopus bimaculoides | reverse complement strand
GTACATATATATGTGTACATATATATGTGTACATATATATGTGTACATATTTTATTGGTCTACAGAAACACACCAGCATCGATTGGCAAGCGATGGTGGGGGGCAGACACACAGACACACACACACACACACACGATGGGCTTCTTTAAGTTTCCATCTCCCAAATGCACTCACAAGGCTTTGGTTGGTTTGAGGCTATAGTAGAAGGCACTTGCCCAAGGTGCTGTGCAGTGGGACTGAATCCGGAATCATGTGCTTAGTAAGCAAGCTACTTACCACACAGCCACTCATTCTTTTATTCTTTTATTCTTTTCAGTCAGGCAGGCATGCTGGAGCACCACCTTTCAGTCAAACAAATCGACCTTAGGACTTATTCTTTGTAAGCCTAGTACTTATTCTATCAGAATTTTTTGCTGAACCACTATGTTACAGGGATGTAAACACACCATCATTAGCTGTCAAGCGATGGTGGGGTGGGGACAGACACAGAAATATACATATATACAATGGGATACTTTCAGTTTCTGTCTAACAAATCCACTCACAAGGCTTTGGTCAGCCCAGGGTTATAGTAGAAGACACTTGTCCAAGTAGCTGTGTAGCGGGACTGATCCTGGACTCATGCGGTTGGAAGACAAGCTTCTTACCACACAGCCACACTGCGCCTTACACAAATACTACATGAATGTATGTCATGTATGTATATAGTGATACTTTCGAACTTAATTGATTTCTGGAATTTTACTGAATTTAACTATTTCAATAAGAATGAATTCCACAAACTGTAGTGTTGGGAAATTGAATTTTTTCCGGAAATTCTAATTGAGAGAATGTGTGTGTATGTTTATTAATCTTTTACCGGGAAAACATTGGCAGGGGCTTTGAAGTTCCAGCCTGTTCACTTTCATTGGATAATTCTGATGAAGGCATGCAAGCTGAAACTTTGAAGTCAGTCAACCCTTTCCTTGTAAAAGTTTGATAAAAATGTGCTCTACTGCTGTTTGAGTAACCCTTCAGTTCAATGATAAATTGTTTTTTTTTTTTATATAACTTGACATAA
>NW_026304153.1:0-4730 GCF_001194135.2 Octopus bimaculoides | reverse complement strand
ATTGTGTCTGGGGAGAGTCATTTTCTTTTTGTGCCTTATAATTTAACACACTCACCGGTAAAATTTCCACTTAGTTTTTATTTTTATTTTCCTAAAATTTTTGTTGCGTCTTGCATGAAAAGGTTGCAAGACGCAACAAAAATTTTAGGAGAATAAAAATAAAAACTAAGTGGAAATTTTACCGGTGAGTGTGTTAAATTATAAGGCACAAAAAGAAAATGACTCTCCCCAGACACAATAGAATATGCTTCAACACATGAACTCGCATAAAGAATCTTGCAAACCAAATCCCGAAACAAAATATATATGTATTTGCAAACCAAATTCAAAAACGAAATATATATATATATGTATATATATATATATATATATGTGTGTGTAATATGCATTTAGGTATGCAAATGTGAGAAAAGGATGTCCTGTTTGGAGACAAGACATAATCCTTGTTGTTCAAATGTATTTGTGATATTAAATTTGCTGGCCGAACTCGTCCGTTTTTGCTTTGGTTGAACTGTCAGTTAAAATAGACATATTCACTTAGTTAACTGAATTTTCAATTTTTGTTGTCACTTTGGAATGACAGTCATGATAATAATATATTAGTGTGTGTGTGTGTATATAAGTAGGTAAAAAGTTGAGTAAGACTGTTTCATCACTCATATATACCACGACATTTCTCCAGATATTCTGAAAAGTCAAGTGAAAAAATCTGTTTCATCCTTGTCTTGTCATGTATTGTACGGTAAATCTATTAGCTTAGCCTGGTTGTCCCTTTCTTTTCCCCTTTTTTCCTTTATTTTTACTCACAATCACACGTAGTTAGCCACAGATCTCTGTGAACCATATCTTGGATCAAATGTATTCCAACTACAGTCAATATGTTATTTTTTTAAAATCTTTTTTGTAATCTAATTGTCCAATGTCCTTCCTCTTTTAAGACAGCAGGCTGAAGGAACTTAGTTGCTATTTCTGCCATGTTGGGTGACCATGTACAGAATACCTTGTTGCCTGGAGTTTCTTCTCGTTGAACTTTCTTTGTATGACTTAAAAATTGATCTGTGCAACTGTGTGCCTGTCTGTATGTGACTAAGTATAAGTGCTGGAGTATGTCTTTTTCTGTGTGTATGTCTATGTCTCTCTCAGTGTGTATGTAACAGAGGTAAAAGTGGAAGTATATATTGTGAGTCTACTTTTCTTTAACAGTGTAAAATCATGGTCAAGTTCACTATTTCTCTCAAACTAGAAAATGAATTGTAAATAAAGTTTGCTATATGGTTTATATTATTACTTTTTACAGTTGTTTATACATTGAATAAATTAAGGAGGAAATTGTATGTTTTGGGCAACTCGATGCAGTTCCTTCTCATTATACTGGTTGTACATTTGAAAATATTTTTGCCTGTTTTCTATGCCTCCACAAACCTTTTGCTTCAAAGTATTGAAATTTATCGAAGATTGTAACAACTAAACTCTCATGCAACAGCCAACAAAATCCCTGAAGCAGGTTTTTTTAAAATTAAATTAAAATAAAATTTTTTTTGTAAGCCTTAAACTTTTACCTAAAAAAACTGTAAAGCAGTGGCAAAGGTGACCCCTAAGCATTGTATGAAAAAAATTGGCAATTGTAAAATTCTGATTACTTGAAAACAAAAGACCTGACATCACAAGTCAGAACTTTAAATTTAGCTTAAGCCAAAAGAAATACTTTCATTTATGACCATAATGTCTTCATAAATATTTTTACTACTGCTCTGTATTTTTTCTTTTATTTGTGAGGTATAGAAATGACTAGAGAAAGTCCATAAAAAAGTGACAGATGCCATGAGAAAGATCTTCTGTTCCTTGTGTGAAAAGCAGTTGTAAACTCATCACCAATATATTAATTTCTGTAACATAAGTTCTTGATTTCTACTAGAACATCTTTTGTCTCGTTCGTTTTGTGTATTCATTATTATTGTTGTTGACAGTAGCTTTTACTCTCAGTTAATGCAAGCTTTGATTGACAGTGGAAGACTAATAATTTTATCTGAGCTGACATTAAGTGAAATGGTTTAGCCATTGGACCATTCTTGTGATGGCATCAACACTGAACAGTTTGCATTTAAACTGGTCATATCTGGCCTTTAGCATTTAAACTGGTCATATCTGGCCCAGATATTCTACATTTTATGTTCAAACCAACAGATCTGGCTTCTTGCACCTACTCCACAATGTCATTCTAAAATAATCACATTGAAATCTCAAAGCCATAAAAGTTGAAACAGCAGTCCTGTTAGTTATGCACAGTCTCTGTTGGGATGTAATACACCAGAGTTTGACTTTTCTATATATTAACACTTTGTAGAAACGACTCAGGCTATAGAATCTGTCTCCTTGAACTTTGTTGGAACTTACTGTACCTATCTTGAAACATAATTTTTAGTGACTGTTGATGAATGCCCACATTACCATTTTATTTTTCCATGTGCTGATATCCAACTGTATCTTAATGTTTCTAAAAGCTATATTCTGTAGTTGGCACTCACAATGCTAACAGCAGTAAAAGATGAGTTCAAATCATGGAAGATTGAAATTTTCTAAATCAACGCGGTATTTTGCTGAGGAAAACCCATCTTACACAACCAATGGACAATTTGAGTAAACCCATTAAGCAATATGGAAGTTAGTATTGTTAGCTTTGAAGTCATAGATTCTAGAATCTCATTAATTCATTATCTGCTCTTTACTGCTACCAATAAGGTTTCTCATGTTTCTCCAGTTGGCATTTCTTTATTTTCTTTGCTAATTTCTCTTGGTCCTTCTTTATATATGTAAATAAATATACAAAAAAAAACAAAAAAAACAGACGTACACAAATGCAGAAGTGATCCTTTCGTAGACGCTGAGCTACAAGAATGCGATAAGTCTGCCTATATTCAGAGAGGTAATGAGATGAACAGCAGACTCGGTTTTTGGTTATGTCCCTTTAATCTCTAAGCTCAAACCATGCTGAAATTGACCTTACCTTTCATTCTTCCATGCTTGTTAAAAGATCCTTGAAAGTATTATGTTCATCTAATTACCTGTAACTCTACCACTCCCAGATTTGTTTCCTTAGCTTCTTATGTAAGAAATTATTCCTATTATTGAAGGTAGGGGATGTGAAATCAACAGAATCCTTAATTAAATAGTTGCAGTATTTTGTTGTCACTTTACCTTTGATTTCTTCTGAAAGTCAATAACAACACAATTTGTAGTTAAGCTGGCAAAATTGGTAGAGCATCATAAAAAAAATTTTTTTTAATTAAATAAATGCTTTTTGTTTCAGGGTCTTTATGTTGTGAGTTCAAATTCTGCTGAGCTCAACTTTGCATTTCATCTTTTTGAGATCATAGGATGGATAGTATTGACTAAGCCATTTTCCCTCAAAATTACTGGACTTGCACCTAAATCAAAAACTGCTGCTGCTGTTGTTGTTGTTCTTCTTCTTAATCATAATAATAATCCTTTTTACTATAGGCATCACCTCCAGTGTTTCACTGGTACTTAATTTATCGACCCCGAAAGGATGAAAGGCAAAGAAAGTCAACCATAGCAGAATTTAAACTCACAATGTAGCAGCAGACAAAACATGGCTAAGTATTTCGCCCAACATGCTAACAATTCTGTCAGCTCATCACCTTAATAATAATAATAATAATAATAATAATAATCTGACAGAAATGGTAGAACACTGGACTGTTCATCTGTGTTCCATTTATTCTCCTATATTCTGTGTTCAAATCCTGCTGTGACTGACTTTTTCAATCTAATGAGATTGATAAAATAAGCAATGTACTGAGGAAATTTATGTCTTCATACAAATCTAAGAAATTCTTCTTCCTCTTCTTCTTTTTCAAGCAGTGAACTAGCAGAACCGTTAGTACACTGGAAGAAATTCTTTGTATTTCGCCTGTTGCTACATTCAGAGTTCAAATTTCGCCTAGGTTAACTTTGCCTTTCATCCTTCCAGGGTCAATAAATTAATTACCAGTTGAGTACTGTGGTTGATATAATTAACAGATCCCCCCACTCAAGATTGTTGCCCTTGAGCCATTAAAAGAAAGGATTATTATTATTTCTTTATCTGCCATAAAGAGAAACTGAGAAACAAACATTACAGTGCAGAACAATAAAATTATGCAAATAGATGGTTGTACAATGTTTATGTATGTATGTCTGAGTGTGATAAATTGTTCAATATTGTTGTATTGATTTTTGTTTTTTAAATAAGTTTTGCCACTGAAGACTAGGTTTTTAGCTTCACTTGTGCCTCACATTCTTTGCACCAACATTAATTAGGTTAATTTTTTTTTTTAATCAGGCAGGTTTAGTATGATTAAAATAGAATTTTTTTTCCTTATTAAATCTCAGGGGGAAAATGAAGACAATGCAAGTAGATGTTGAAGATGTCTCAAGCAACCAACCAACCAACCCATAATTGTCTGTTAGATGTCTTTGTTCTATTGTAAGTGCTTTACTGATGGAAAACAAGAGTTCTTTAAATAAACACTAACCTATTTTCTGATTGAACAGCTAGAATTATGTCACAGAAGACAAAAGTGGTTCTTATCATGGTTTCTCTTGTCTGGTTTATTCTTAATTGTACATTCACTAGTCTTTCATATGGCTGCCTGCTATCTTGGTATTGTATTTGTGTATGTATATGTGCATATGTGTATGCATGTCTATGTATGTATGTGTGTGTGTGT
>NW_026304152.1:0-218 GCF_001194135.2 Octopus bimaculoides | reverse complement strand
TGCTTTGTTGTTTAATATTTTGTTGGATCGCTCGTAAAGGAATGAGAAGTGAAGTTAGATGTGGCTGTGTGGTTAAGAAGATTCCTTCCGAAATCTATGGTTTCTGGTTCAGTTCTACAACACGGTATATTGATCATGCATCTTCTGTTCTAGCCCTGGAACAGCCAAAGCTTTTAAAGTAGATTTAGTAGAGACAAAATGGAAGAAGCATTTTGTAT
>NW_026304151.1:0-218 GCF_001194135.2 Octopus bimaculoides | reverse complement strand
TTATTATTATTATTATTATTATTATTACTATTATTATTATTACTATTATCGTCGTCATCATCATCATCACCATCAATATAGTCATCATTGTCATCGTCATCATCATCATCAAAATCATCTTTATCATCACTTTTATCATTATTATTATTATTATTAATATTATTAAAATCAAAATTAAAAGAAGAGTGCCATTGTCATCTAGTGAATGATATTTCGAC
>NW_026304150.1:0-301 GCF_001194135.2 Octopus bimaculoides | reverse complement strand
TTCGTACAAGCTCCATTTATTCATGTAGTGAGAACACCACAAAATGTACACTGAAAATGTACTCCTCAGCTGCAGAATGGAATTTCATTTTAGAAAGTCTGTGAAACAGCAGCATAGTCGAGATGGTATGTTTTCTTCTCTTACTCTTGTTTTTTGCAAACATCTTCAAAATGACTTTCTAAAATGAAATTCCATTATGCAGCTGAGGAGTACGTTCAAATTTGATTCACCAAATCTCTTGATCTTGTTTCTGGTTTTTATCCTACCAAATTCTGGTGCCTCAAACATTTTAAGTACCACA
>NW_026304149.1:0-475 GCF_001194135.2 Octopus bimaculoides | reverse complement strand
TAGTACTTTACACATGTATTTATATATTATCTGAACTGTTTAAAATAAATCAATAGACATAATATAATGTCTAACAGCTCCATTTTCTTCTTGCCATATAAATTAAGGGTAAGACCACTTATTACCCTCGCCTAATTATTATACTCAGTAGTATAATTGCCATGCAATAACCAACACTTGTGTATTAATTAGGTAGTCTACCAACAGTATATCGGATAGGTACTATCCCTTAGTTGGTTGGATTCACAACCTCTAACTCTCTTTTGAATTACACACACACACACACACACACACACATATATGTATGTATATATATATAAGTAGTAAACACGTTTTCACCCTTATTTATTTATTTATTTATTTATTTGACACTCCTTAAAAAGACCATTTCAATACAATGGCCCTTCTCTCTCTTTTACCGCGTACATCTCTCTATCTGTCTGACTATTAGTCTATCTATCTATCTCTCTATCTG
>NW_026304148.1:951-1210 GCF_001194135.2 Octopus bimaculoides | reverse complement strand
ATATATGTATATACATACATACACATATACATACATACATATAGGGCTCTACAGACCCACCACAAGCATCCTTACACTATTTCCAAGAGTTCCTCGAGAAGATCAAATCTTTCCTCCTGCAATGTAACCCAGGAAATATTCTGGTGATGGGCGACTTACCCTCTGTAATATTGTTAAACCAAGAGCCTTTACCTCAAGCGCAGGTGTATATATATAAGTGTATGTATATGTATATATATTTGTTTATATATATATATAT
>NW_026304148.1:0-941 GCF_001194135.2 Octopus bimaculoides | reverse complement strand
GCGCAGGTGTATATATAAGTGTATGTATATGTATATATATTTGTTTATATATATATATATATATATATCACGTCATTCCATAAGTTCTGTGCGATTTTACCTTTTTCAAAATTGAATGAAATTTAAAAGTATTTTAGAATGTTTAGTGGAATTAAAAATTATTTTTATGCATTTGTGTACATTTAAACTAATTAAGTATTATTTTACAGAATTATCGAATTAAAATTTCTTTGATTAAAATCCTTTCTAACATGGAAGTATCCAAAGAGAATTTGAGGCACAGAATGCTCTATGAATACAAAAAACGAAACTCTGCAGCCGAAGCGATTCGAAACATATATTCAGTTTATAGGAAAGAATACTTGAATGAAAGAACTTGTAGAAGATGGTTTGCAAAATTCAGTAGTGGAGATTTTAACCTTGAAAATGAAGATTGAACAGGACATCCAGTTGAGTTTGATGATAAGTTCCTTGAGGCATTACTTGGAGAAAATCCTGCATTATCAGTTGAAGAATTGGCAATAAAGCTTAGTTCAAACCATACAAATTTTCATCGTCATCTTCATCAACTTTGAATGGTTCCTAAGCTTGGAAAATGGGTGTTTCATGAATTGCCCGAAAGCAATCGCAAATCCCGAGTTGACATCTGCTCTTCTCTCCATTCTCGCGAACTCATTTTACGCTTTTTGGATAGACTTGTGACAGGTAACGTAAATTGGATCTTCTATCGAAATGTTAAACGTCGTAAACAGTAGCTTGGTAAAAAGGAAAAAGCTCAACCACAACCGAGAAGGGAACTTCATGGGAAAAAGATTCTTCTCTCTATCTGGTGGGATTGCAAAGGAGTAATTCACTTTGAATTGTTGCCACCTAATGGAGCAATCAATGCTCAACTCAACTGTCAGCAATTAGAGCGTTTGAACCAAGCTTTGAAGAAAAAA
>NW_026304147.1:0-738 GCF_001194135.2 Octopus bimaculoides | reverse complement strand
CTATACATCTACGCCTATTACGTAATCAAATAAACAGATTCGTATATACAAATACATGTATTTACATTTGTGTATGAGTTAGAGTTTAAGAGACCGTCTAAGGGATATTGAATATCCAATATACTACTGGATTTGATTATTTATAACCAATTACTTACTATTGTATAGGAATATCGCAATTGACTATTAGGTATAGGTGGGGTGAAATTAGAAAATTACCCAAGATTTATAAGGCAAGTAAGGAAATGAAGAGGATATACAATCGACAAAGATCAGCCAGTAAACGTTGAATTATATATATTTGAAATAAATCTATACCTGCATAAACAGATATATATTCATACGCACACACACACATATTTATAAGTGTGTATATATATATATATATGTCTACATATTTGTTTATGCAGTTATTGACTTATTTCATTCGTCAATTCGTATCACTCACACATATGTTTGTAATCATTTAATAAACAGATATAATTGAATGTTTACTGGCTGATGTTTGTCGATTGTTTATCCTCTCCATTTTCTTATTTGCCTTATATGTATATATGTATACATATATATATGTATATATATATGTGTGTGTGTGTGTGTATGTATATGTATATATATGTATACATATATACGTTTGTATATATATGCATATATATATGTGTATATATGTATATATATATGTATATATGGAAAATGAAAAAAAGCCAGAATGCTGAACTGGGAGCATAATTTAATAAA
>NW_026304146.1:0-214 GCF_001194135.2 Octopus bimaculoides | reverse complement strand
CAACCCATGCTAGCATGGAAAGCGGACGTTAAACGACGACGACGATGATGCCGTATGCATGTGTATATGTGTGTCTGTGTATATATACGTATGCGTGTGTATGTTTGTATGTATGTGCGTGTATATGCTTGTGTGTGTGTGTGTGTGTGTGTGTATACGTGTATGTATATGTGTATATATACTTTTTTTTACTTGTTTCAGTCATTTGACTGCG
>NW_026304145.1:0-348 GCF_001194135.2 Octopus bimaculoides | reverse complement strand
TGTGTGTGTGTGTGTGTGTATGTGTGTGTATATATACATACATATACATATATATGCATGTGTATATATATATGCATGTATATGTATTATATGTGTATATGTATGCCTGTATATATATGTAAGTGTATGTACATATATATATATGTATGTGTATCTATATATATATATGTATATATATAATATATATATATATCTATATATATCTATATCTATATATATATCTTTATAAGACATGCATTAAATATTTGTGCATGGATGTCAGCGTGCATGTATATATTCATACAGATAAATACATAATGTAGGCATATACATACATGTGTGCATGTGTGTACGATCAACAGGGTTGTG
>NW_026304144.1:0-327 GCF_001194135.2 Octopus bimaculoides | reverse complement strand
TATCTATCTATCTATCTATCTATCTATCTATCTATCTATCTATCTACTAGCTAGCTAGCTAGATAGATGTGTGCGTATGCATGTGCGATCGTGTGTATGTGTATGATGTAAGTATATATACATATATATGTGTATGATGTAAGTATATATACATATATATGTGTATGTAGATATGTATACATACATATATACACATGCACATATTCGTTGATACACCCATTCATTCACCCATCCATCCATAGATATACATACGCACTTTTGAACATTGTATGCATATTTACATGAATATATGTATATATATATATATATATATATATATATATATAT
>NW_026304143.1:0-223 GCF_001194135.2 Octopus bimaculoides | reverse complement strand
GGTAACTATCACGCTCGAATGGTGCTCTTTACGTGCCACCGGCACGGGAGCCAGTCAGCGGCCCTGGCAACGATCACGCTTGGATGGTGCTCTTAAGGTTCCACTAGCACGGATGCCAGTCAGGCGGTGCTGTCATCGGCCACGTCAGCGAATTTGATTTCGATTTCACTTGACTCAACAGGTCTTTGCAAGCAGAGTTTAGTGTCCAATGAAAGAAAGGTAC
>NW_026304142.1:0-460 GCF_001194135.2 Octopus bimaculoides | reverse complement strand
TATATATATTATATACATGAAACAGGCGTGTATATAATTATATATTCTAATGTGTATTTACACATATTTTCCGGTTACCAAGTGGAGCCAAGTTCAATATTCTTCCAAGCATTACAGCTTTGGTATCGAACCATGTAATTTTTGATTTGATATGAAGCGGTGGGCGCGCGTACGTCCACACAAGCTGAAGCGTGCGTTTATACATATAGACGCATATAGAGAGAAAGAGAAAGATATATGTATACACATTTATGAATATGCAGATCTCCATGTGAATATATGTGTATTTATATACGTATCTACAACCTAAAATATGTGTGCGCATATATATATATGTATATAGGTGTGTGTGTGTGTATAAATGTATATATACTTGTATATATTTTTATATATATACATACACTTATATGCATATGGATTTATGTATATATATGTGTGTATGTGAGGCTATATTTATATA
>NW_026304141.1:0-218 GCF_001194135.2 Octopus bimaculoides | reverse complement strand
GTACTCTTTTACTCTTTTATTTGTTTCAGTCATTTGACTGTGGCCATGCTTGAGTACCGCCTTTAGTCGAACAAATGAACCCCAGAACTTATTCTTTGTAAGCCTAGTACTTATTCTATCGGTCTCTTTTACCGAACCGCTAAGTTACGGGGACACAAACACGCCAACATCATTATTTACATTATTTACATTATTTACATTTGACGGATATTTGTCCT
>NW_026304140.1:0-225 GCF_001194135.2 Octopus bimaculoides | reverse complement strand
ATTTGTTTTAACCATCTCTTTCAAGTGTCTTAGTATGTATACGTATCGGTGTATGTATGGAGGGATGTGTTTTTGAGTGGATACAATGATATATGCATACATGCAACTGTATGTATGTGTACGTACATACAAATATATATACGTATGCATGTATGCATGTGTGCCTGAATATATTCGTACATACATACATGGTGGTTGTCTACTCCTTAAACAGAGTTTGACCAC
>NW_026304139.1:0-563 GCF_001194135.2 Octopus bimaculoides | reverse complement strand
TATATATATATATATATGTATATATACATACATAGATATATAAATATATATTTATGTATATATATTTATATATGTGTGTATACACATATATATGAATATCTACATATATATATACATATATATACATGTATATGTATATACATAAATATATATGTATTATACATATATGCAAATATATATGCGTATGTATAAATGTCAACATATATGTATGTGAATAAATATGTGTAGCTAAACACGAGTGTTTACTCACTCACACACATACACTGCACATCCTCGCACACATATGATGTATACACATGACTCTATACATGGTTGAGTGTGTATGAATATCCATGCGTTTCGTATCGATGTGTAATACGAAGTGTTAGGAGACAGATGTACTTAAAGAGCTGTCAATTGTGAATCCGTATCAGCTTGAGCCTTAGCGTATAAATTCACGAAGCGGTCATGTGGACATTTTATCAGTTTCTGTTCGGAATTGATTTGTAGGCATTGATATAGTTACATGAAGAAGTGGGCAATAGTCAAGTGCGATACTACGCAAGCTGTAAGAAATATATATA
>NW_026304138.1:0-295 GCF_001194135.2 Octopus bimaculoides | reverse complement strand
GTGCAATGTCAGTGTGCATGTACGACAGAGTGTAAGCATCTTGAGAGAAATGTTGGGCATAAGAGGCATCAGATGTGGTGTGCAAGAGAGTTGACTGTGCTGGTATCATCATCTGATGTGTATAGATGAGGACAGCTATGTAAAGAACTGCCGATCTCTAATTGTGGAGGGATACTGTGGTAGAGGTAGACCCAAGAAGTCATAGGACAAGGTGGTGATCTTCAAACTTTGGGCCTCATGGAGTTAATGACTAGTGACCGAGACCTTTGGCAATATGCTGTGCTTGAGAAGACCC
>NW_026304137.1:0-277 GCF_001194135.2 Octopus bimaculoides | reverse complement strand
GGCTTTGGTCGGCCCGAGGCTATAGTACAAGACACTTGCCCAAGGTGCTAACCCGGGACCATGTGGTTCGTAAGCAAACTACTCACCACACACCCACTCCTACGCTGTAAATGCTATCTTAATCATAATTAAACTATAATTATTCAATACAAATGATCCACTTCTAATTGTTACATGTTGCTCCATTTCTTTTCTTATCTTAAATATCTGAATATATCTTAATTATATGAATATATTAAACCACGGTTTACCCTTTAAATTACCAACTACTGTTAAC
>NW_026304136.1:0-665 GCF_001194135.2 Octopus bimaculoides | reverse complement strand
GCTTTTGTGTGTTATTTTAAATGGCTTATAAACACCTTTCACGCTGCAATATTATAAAATAAATATTTTAAATGTAAAGAAACTTCACTTGAAAGCATTTTTGCTGAAGGAGAATCCACCAGAAGAAATTTCATTTCATATGGCCTGATTATGGGTTTTTAATGTCTCGTGTTGAACAAAGATTTGCTTATTCAACGCATTTATAAAGCGTTTTATCATTCTCTCATTTTTTATTATTTAAAAAATTTTTGATATAATTACACTTCGTCATTGTCCATACAGAGAAATTTCTTTTGGTGAATTTTCTGGACACAATAAAGAAATAAACACAGACAGGAGACATTTTTAAAAGAAAATTTAAATTTGTTTTTATTAACAATGTGGACAGGATTTCTTTTTTTAAAAACACTCAATACCAACAATTTTGTGTAATGTGTGAGTGTGTTTGTGTGTGTGTGTGATATTATGTAAGAAAATGTATTAACATATGTTTATATCAGTGTGTGTATTTGTAGCAACATTTTTGTATGTATTGACTGCCAATAGACATGTGATACATAGAAATAATTATGAGGGTGTTTGGGACCCTACAGCTGTGTGAGTGTCAGTGATACAATGAATACATACCAGAGTGTGTGTGTGTGTATGTATGTGTGTGTGTGTGG
>NW_026304135.1:0-200 GCF_001194135.2 Octopus bimaculoides | reverse complement strand
CACACACACACACACACATATATGTACGTATGTTCTATAATACATTCATGCAAAGGCCAGCTTACTTAGACATACATACATAGACATATATTTTACACATGGACACTCACATAAGCCCTCTCGCGCGCACACAGACATTCACAGACACACATAAGCAGAGAGAGAGAGAGAGAGAGAGAGAGAGAGAGAGAGAGAGAGAG
>NW_026304134.1:0-618 GCF_001194135.2 Octopus bimaculoides | reverse complement strand
TATGTATGTATGTATGTATGTATGTATGTATGTATGTATGTGTATATAATCAAATCTGATCTCACGTAGAGTGAGACGGAGCAGCTGAAGAAAAACATAATTAGTGTGCTTGGTTACGAAAGTTACACAATTTTCTGTATATCTTATTTTCTTGTCTTCTGTTCTGTTTTTTTTTTTTTTTCATATTCTCCATCGATATGGAATCATTGAATTCTAAATAACAAAAGCCAAGTAAAATAGTGTAGACAAGGTAGACATGTTAAGCAAACATTGTCTGTAGGAATTTTGCCTAACATTGTTTGCTGCTTATATTTTTTTTCTGATTTATCGTTACTTTATGATTTTTACAAGGAATCCCGCCTCTATGATACTTGCCTATTCATGTATATATGTATATAACTACATACATGCTTGTGCATACATAATATGTGAACGCGAGCGTGTGTGTGTGTGTGTGTGTATTATATATATACCATAAATTTGCAAACCAAGTAAGGGTTGTTGTGTGGAACAGCATCCGGCAGCAACATTTCCGCTTCAAATATCCACATGCATATTATTTTACATATTAATATCTCTCTTTTAATTGCTCGTTCTCTGAATGTGTTTATATATATA
>NW_026304133.1:0-426 GCF_001194135.2 Octopus bimaculoides | reverse complement strand
TCGTTCTTCCTCTGTTACTACTACGTATCTCTCTTTACCCCTCTCGTTCTACCTTCTGTTACTACTATATCTCTCTATTTCTCCTCTCGTTCTTCCTTCTGTTACTACTATATTTCTCTCTTCCTCTCTTTCTCTCGTTGCTCACCTATTCTTCTACTTCCTCCCCTTGTTTCTCCCTCTACCACTCTCTCTCTTCCTTACCCATCCCTGGTCACATACTTCCGGTCACTAATCCTTTTCTTCCTTGGCTATCGCCGAGCAAACACGCGAACTTACTTCGTCCCGGTTTTCAGTTCGTGCCTCACAGCGTTCATATACACATAATTTTTCACGTCTGGCCGCATAGCCTTTTCCATTTGTTTTCCCGTCTTATTTTCTTTTCCGTTTGTTTTCCTGCCTTGTTTTTTGTCCGCCACTACATTCCTC
>NW_026304132.1:0-257 GCF_001194135.2 Octopus bimaculoides | reverse complement strand
GCCTCAACAGGTCTTCGCAAGCAGAGTTTAGTGTCCAATGGAGGAAAGGTTAGCACAGGTGCCAGTCGTCGAATTTGGTTACCGTTAATTATCAGGCAAGATCTAGCACCATTGTACAGAATATTGAGCCATTTACAGATGTCATCACCAAAGCCAAAAAAAGCTTGTGTCTTGTTTATAAATGACCATGAAACAGAATCGAATACCTTCTCAAAATCTATTAAAACCAACATTCCTGGTATGTCATTTAATTCTAT
>NW_026304131.1:0-349 GCF_001194135.2 Octopus bimaculoides | reverse complement strand
ATATATATATATATATATATATATATACATAACAGAAACATGTTTCAAAGAAAAAAGATTACACGTATTATAAGTAGGGGAAAAGTAAAAAGAAACAAAGAAAATCCACACTAGGTATAAATGTAGTGGCTTTTTTTAATGAAAACAAAGATATATACATACAAATGAATTATTTGAGGTGGAAGTAAGAAGTATAAAACTCATTATTATAAGTTAATATAGAAAGTCATACCGGTTTTATTATCGCCGTTCACTGTCCAGTGTTGATTCTAAGTCAGTGAACAGCTATGATGAAACCAGTTTGACTTTCTATATTTACTCATAATAATAATTTTTATACTTCTTAATT
>NW_026304130.1:0-404 GCF_001194135.2 Octopus bimaculoides | reverse complement strand
ATTTTATGTCAGGTGTTTACTTGTTTATCATCATCTTTATATTCTACATCTTCATCATGATTACAACTCTCATCAATTATATATTTTAACTTTTATCATTTTTAACACGTTCGCGATTATCATCTTCATTTCCGAACATCAATCTCAATACTTCATCAACAACATCAACATCAATTTTCATATCAACCGTAGTACAATGACATTCTTTGTTATTTCATTTTTCTAGGACAAGCTTTATTTTTGCCGTTATGCATACATTTTTTTTTCTTTTTTTTTTTCATCAAAACTTTTCTGCAATCATCGTCATATCATTTAGGATTCCTGAATAGCTTTTGAAACTATGAAAACTTTGACGATGACGATGATAATAATAATAATGATAATAATAATAATAATAATAATAA
>NW_026304129.1:1603-2052 GCF_001194135.2 Octopus bimaculoides | reverse complement strand
GTGTGTGTGTGTGTGTACGTAAGTACAGGGGTTGGACAAAATAATGGAAACATCTTGAAATTTTAAACAGCTTCAATTTTACGAGGTATTGACTCGTACAAAGTTTGAATTGTTTCCAAAGGGAATTTCTGTCCATTCGTCAACTAAAACAGTCTCCAGTCCTTGCAGTGATGATATCGATATGGTGGAGGATATCGACTCCTTACTTATTTTATAAAATGCACCATAACTACTCAATAATATTGAGATCTGGGGACTGTGGTGACCAGATAAACTGTTCAACTTCACTAGAATGTGTCTCCTGCCATTCAGTAAAAACTTTAGCTGTGTGAATTGGTGCATTATCATTCTGAAAGATTGCGTTTCGCTCTGGAAACAGTTCCGCAACCGTAGGATGAATCTGATTAGATAAAATGCTTAAATAGCCTTCACTATTAATTCTGCCATGA
>NW_026304129.1:465-720 GCF_001194135.2 Octopus bimaculoides | reverse complement strand
TATATATATATATATATATATGTTCGGTTCTACACTAGGCACAAGACCCGAACATTTTAGGAAAGGGGCCAGTCGATTAGATCGATCTCAGTACGCAACTGGTGCCTAATTTCTCGACCCTGAAAGGATGAAAGGCAAGGTCGACCTCAGCGAAATTTGGACTGAAGAACGTAAAGACAGACAAAATATTGCTAAGCATTCCGACCGGCGTGGTGTCGTTTCTGTCAGCTCGACTTATTTATTTATGTGTGTGTG
>NW_026304129.1:0-455 GCF_001194135.2 Octopus bimaculoides | reverse complement strand
TTCCGCCCGGCGTGGTGTCGTTTCTGTCAGCTCGACTTATTTATTTATGTGTGTGTGTGTGTGTGTGTGTGTGTGTGTGTGTCTGTCTGTCTGTCTGAGTATGTTTGTGTTGTTATAATTGTCTTGGTGATGTGTGTGTGAGCAACCGTATGTGTGTGAGGGTGAATATGTATGTGTTTATTTGTTGGTGTGTATGTGTGTGCGTGTACGTTCTGTGCATGTCGGTAATGAGTATGTGCTTGTGTGTGCATGTATATATGTGGGTATGGTTTATGTAGTTTCCGGAAACAAATACTAATCACACACATACACACACTCACAAACGTGCACACATATACACACACCATCCTACCAAATATAAAACACACACTGACAATAATTTCTGGGACCAATCAAAAACGCCCCACACAAACAAAAACAAGCACATGTATATACACACACACATAGAGACGTGC
>NW_026304128.1:0-417 GCF_001194135.2 Octopus bimaculoides | reverse complement strand
CATGCATACATACATACATGAAAAGACATACATACGTACATTCACACACACACATACATCTATACGTACGTATATACATACATACATGCATACATACCTGCATACATGCATGCATACAGGTATGCATTTATACATACATGAAAAGACATACATTCATATACAAATTCATACATACATATATGCATTCATACATACATACATACATACATACATACATGCATGCATACAAACATACGTACATTCACACACACACATACATCCATACGTACGTACATGCATACATACATACATATGGCATACATACGTATTTACGCACATGCATACATGCATACATACATACATACATACATACATATGGCATACATATGTATGTACGTACATGCATACATACATGCATGCATGCATACATACATACAT
>NW_026304127.1:0-246 GCF_001194135.2 Octopus bimaculoides | reverse complement strand
TCATCATCACCATCATCATTTAACATCCTTTTTCTAGGTTGGCATTGGTTGGACAGTTTGTCAAGAGCTGGCAAGGCCAGGATCTGATAGACTGCAGAGCTGAACCAGGTTCCATAGTCTGTTTTGGCTTGGTTTCTACAGTTTTTATGTCCTTCTTAATGCCAACCATGATACAGAGTGTACTGGGTGCCTTATATGTAGCACCAGCCCCATTGCTTTTTATGTGGCACCAGCACCAGTGCTTTT
>NW_026304126.1:0-1047 GCF_001194135.2 Octopus bimaculoides | reverse complement strand
TTCAAGTTCTCTTCGAAAGATCTACCGTCATTAGGTTTCAGGCTTATTTTGTCGTATAAGGTGGTATTTGTTTCACAACGGGTAGAATCTAAACAGCAGCTTATATTATAACTGGTACTGTAAATTCTTTGCTGACATACATTAATTAGATCAATTGTATTCTTGCTATTAAGATGAATGTTACATCATTTTTGTTTTTAATTCTCTCAAAATATTCAGTTTTATTTATCACATGGTGAAATCTCACATACAGTTTTACGCTATAGTTATCTATGCTAAACTATTTGTTGAACATGCAATTCTTCAGTTCTGTATTTTCTTCCCTCCCTTGAGTTCCTACTCATCTATTCGTCACTCTAGTTTATCTTTTGTAGCAGTCACATTAATTTATTGGGTTGGTACATAATTATTGCGGCTTTTGTCAACAAATTTTATTCAACAAAAACTGACAATATTTAACAAAAACATCTTTAAATGACAGTCTGACCGTCTGCCAAGCAAATAAGTAGTAATCGAAGCTGATGGTGAATATGCTCCGGAATAATCATTTAAACATGTTTTTGTTAGAAGTTGTTATTGTTTTTGTTGGATAAAATTTGTTGAAAAAAAGCTGCAATAATTATACACCAACCCAATATTTCTGCACATCAATGGAGATCGCAATATTACTGTTCTATATTTAAGAGATGAGGAATTATGTACATTATTTATATTTGACGGATATTTGTCCTCATCTTCTTTGTTGTTAACACGTTTCGGCTGATATACCCTCCAGCCTTCATCAGGTAGGTGTCTTGGAGAAATTTCGATGTATTATTATTATTATTATTATTATTATTATTATTATTATTATTATTATTATTATTATTATTATTATTATATGGCGTAGTGGTTAAGAGCGCGGGTTACTAGCCCCAAGTTTCAATGCTTGGGATCGAACTTGGAATCTTGGGGTTAGTAGCCCGCGCTCTTAACCACTATGCCATGGTCAATTATAAATCTAATATTTTCCTATTCTTCCTTAAAACCAAGTATGGATACAGGACA
>NW_026304125.1:0-434 GCF_001194135.2 Octopus bimaculoides | reverse complement strand
TGAAGCCGTCATTATGAGAAAGGGCGGTTGATAGACCGAATCGGCGTCAAGACAGACATACAATTATACCATGTGGGTTCAGATGCCACTAAGGTCATCTTTACTTTTCATTTTTCGGGGTCGATAAAATCAGTGCAGATTTGAATCGATTTAGTAAATAATTCCTTCTCCACATTAGTATCGTAGTATATAACTAAGAAATTTAAGAGTGAGAAACTTTAGTGAGAGCCGAACAATACCGTCCCCGATATTTTTGTTAACACTTAGTGGTTATTAAAGAAAACCAGGTCGACTAGCAGCTATTTCTGTCGCTAAGCGGAGGGTCCGGTGAAAGTGCTCGGAGTTTGGTTCGGACCAGATCTCCAACTAGATAGGAACTGGGAAGAGATCTTGACTAGTGTGGTCATACTAATCCAGACATTGGCAGAAAAAAA
>NW_026304124.1:0-313 GCF_001194135.2 Octopus bimaculoides | reverse complement strand
TATTTTTATTTGAATGCAGAATATGTATGTTTTTGCCAATGTTTGCATTTTTAAGAATGTTCTATTAAAGTATTAAACAGATTATTCTTTGGAAATAAAACAAAAAGAAATTCTGTTACACAGAGATCGCAGAATTTTCCACCCTTTTCATATGGCTTAGAAATAGAAAGAATAAGCCAGTCTAGTTTAAATTTAATGTTATTATCTTTAAGCTCCCAAATTAGTTTGCTAAGGCTTGTGGTATTACGTTTGCCTCTATCTCCAAAGGATGAAAAATGGTTAGAAATTCTAGTGGATAAAGGTGCAGAGGAAG
>NW_026304123.1:0-419 GCF_001194135.2 Octopus bimaculoides | reverse complement strand
TCTCTCTCTCTCTCTCTCTACTTCTCTCTATCCGGTTTTTTCGCTTTCTCTCTCGTATTCCTTCTCTCTCTTTCTCTCTTTTTCTCTTTCATTAAATTAGTTAATTAAATAGCTAGACGTTATGACTGATTAAAACATATATAGATTGATAGACAGAGGGAGAAAGAGATCGATAGATAGAGAGTGAGAGAGAGAGAGACAGAGATGGCTATTGAAACAGAGAATGAAATACACATACACACACACAAACACACAAAATATTTGTATATAACATATATGCATATATATGTATATACATATATATGTATATATATAAATATATATATATTGAACGTACATATACATGATTTATGTATATACGTATATATGCACACACATTGCATGCATATATATATATATATATATATATATATATATAT
>NW_026304122.1:0-413 GCF_001194135.2 Octopus bimaculoides | reverse complement strand
TATTAGTGCAGGTACTTAAAACAATTTACTATACTCTGAAATTATTATTACATGACGAAGGCTGCGAAACGGCCGACATCTTACGGAGACCCAACCTTCCGAGTTCTTTTACAGGGCTTAGAAAAACTGTAGGATCACTGCAATAAGTGTGTGAATCTGAGAGAAGAATATGTTGCATAAAATCATAATTAACTGATCCTCCTACATCTTTCACCCAAAGCCAAGAACTTTTCAGCACCTCCTCGTATATATACATACACCTACATACATTTATATACAAATGTATGTACACAGACAGACATAGATATTTATGTGAATAATATAATATTTTTTTCGGTTTTTGGTAGAAGAAAATACAGGAGGATCAGTTAATTACAATTTTATTCAACATATTCCTCTCTCAGATTCACACA
>NW_026304121.1:0-287 GCF_001194135.2 Octopus bimaculoides | reverse complement strand
TCTGCCTCCCTTTCCACTTTTTCGTTCTTTTGTTTTTTTGTTTTGTTTTTCAAGACGTTCGCAAAGTAAACTCTGTCTTGCTTAGAAAAAGTTGCTTTGATTTCTGTCTGCCTTACCCACTTTTTTCATTCTTTTATTTTTTAGACGCTAGCAAACACTGTATCGTCCCCCCCCCTATCACAAACACACTATTTCTTTCTTTCTTTCTTTCTCTCTCTCTTTGTCTGTCTGTCTGTATGTCTCTCTCTCTCTCTCCTTCACGCGCGTACGCACAGATTTGACTTCGC
>NW_026304120.1:0-433 GCF_001194135.2 Octopus bimaculoides | reverse complement strand
ATAATAATAATAATAATAATAATAATAATAATAATAATAATATTGGAAGTGTTACCTTAATTGATTGGAAGTGTTATTATGTACGTTGTTTTGTCTTTGTATAAAAGATAGGCTACATCAAATATTCTGCTTAATACCACAGATTTGCTTGTCAGTTGTTTGACCTTAACCAGTTGAGCATGTCCCTTGGTGGCTGACGATATGTGCATCTCTGATCATGAGCAGAAGTAGTGCATCATGGCCATCATAGCCATGTGTTGAGAGGAGTTCTTTGGAGCTTCAATAATTCACCTTTGGAAACATGGGTGTTTTGCTCAACATCCTTAAAGAAACCTTATTCAGGGACCTTTTGAGCGGGATGGGCTACTCCACCTGAAAAAATCCTAACTGGGCCCCACCTGCAAGGTCATGAGCTGTTTATCTTGATATGAGA
>NW_026304119.1:0-352 GCF_001194135.2 Octopus bimaculoides | reverse complement strand
ATACATACATACATACATACATACATACATACATACATAGGCGCAGGAGTCGCTGTGTGGTAACATGTTTCCCAACCACATGGTTTCGGGTTCAGTCCCACTGCGTGGCACCTTGGGCAAGTGTCTTCTACTATAGCTTCCGGCCGACTAAAGCCTTGTGAGGGAATTTGGTAGAGGGAAACAGAAAGAAGCCCGTCGTATATATGTGCGTGCATGTGGGCCTCAGTGTGTATGCGTGTATGTGTGTGTGTGTGTGTGTGTGTGTGTGTGTGTGTGTATGTATGTGTGTGTGTTTAAGTGTATATTTGTTTATGCCATTGTCCTGCACCATCGTCTGACAAACAGTGTTGGT
>NW_026304118.1:3159-3575 GCF_001194135.2 Octopus bimaculoides | reverse complement strand
TACCTACGTACTTACGTTCGTACGTTGGTTCGCTCGGTCGTTCGTACGTACGTACGTTCATCCGTTCGTTCGTTCATTCGTACGTACGTACTTAGGTACGTATTTACGTACGTACGTACGTACATTCGATCGTTCGTTCATACGCACTTATCTACGTACGTTCTTTCGATAGTTCCTTCGTTCGTTCGTATATACGTACGTAAGATCGTTCATTCGTACGTACTTACGTACGTTCGTTCGTTCGTGGATTCGTTCATACGTACGTGCGTTCGATCGTTAGTTCGTACGTACGTTCGTTCGTTCATAAGGACGTACGTACGTTTATTTTTTCGTTCGGTCGTTCTTTTGTTTGTTCATGGGTTCTTTCATTCGTTATTTCGCTCGTCAGAACGTACGTTCCTACGTTCGTTCTTGTG